>NC_068323.1:6086491-6308991 GCF_025860055.1 Xyrauchen texanus
GTAAAAGTGAAATAAATAAAAAAACATGTGGATCTTTTATTATAAATAGAGTATTTGATTATTAACAAAGTTCAGGAACAGTAATTAGACCTAACAATTTTGTTACCAAAATAAATAAATAAATGAAATTTGAGGGGCCCTTTTTTTTTTTTTTTTAACCAAAGAAATCAATGCAGGCTTCAAATGTGGAGAAAGACAGCCCTCGTGTGGTCAATCGTGTTATAAAGGTTTAGAATTGAGTTGAACAACAATGTTAAAAAATCCTTTCTAATTTGCATTGATTATTTGAAAATAATAATAATAGTAATAATAGCTAGTGCTTAGGAACTTTTCTGTAAACATAATATATGTGTCAGTGATAAAATAATACTTTGAAATATGTTTATTAAAAATTACGTCAATTAAAATATGTCAAACAATACGAAAAGAATGCATATAAACACATGACAATGCAAATGGGGTTCATTAAAGGAATATTACTGGTTTACAAGGTGTTTGAATTTGGCTTTTTCGAATTTAAGTCCTGAGAAACCCTTGAAAATAGTCATTTTTAACCAAGAGGTGCTTAAAATGTTCTTGAATGATATAAAATCGTAAAATATGTTGCTTAAATCATGTAATAAATGAAATGTATGTATTTATTTTCGGAAAAACACATCGACACACTTCTAGACCCCTGCTGAAACAGGCATCGCATTGACGGCGCTGTCACGTGACACCTGTTACTTTTGACAGCGCTGTTCAGAATGGGCCAATCACAATCAACAGGCTTTGTGTCTCACAATATCAGTTATTTCTGACAACATAATATCAAAATTTGTTGAGAAATATGTCCCTTGACCTTTTTAGTCCTGAAAAAAACGTTCAAATAGCCAAAAAATGTAAAAGGTATCATTCAATAACCTTTAATGAAATGAAATTGACTTGAATCTGTTTTGCACTTTTTTCAGAAAATATTTTTGAAATTGATGATTGTCTGAAAAAAATCCTTCATTTGGTAAACCACTTCTATGACATGTAAAGTTATTTGTGTATTTATTCTGTACTTATTTTTAATACAAGCATTAGTGCAAGGCCAAACAAGTGTGCAAAAAATAAAAACAAAATTAATAATAATTTTAAAAGATTGTTTGTCCCTTGAGTTCATGGCATTGGCGTTATCAATGTTAAAAACCTTTTTTTATGTTTAAAATAATTTCAAATACAAAAAGTTGTGGAAAATATTTTTTAGGTCAAAGTTCAGAGGCTGCTTAAATATGCATATGGTGATTCTCCCCAGCATGTAAAAAAGTTATTAATTCACATTTTAGCTAGTATTTTCACACAAATATTTGGTGTTGTACCCCACTGAACCCTCAACATGTGGTGTTTTAACCCACTGAACCCTCAACATGTGGTGTTTTAACCCACTGAACCCTCAACATGTGGTGTTTTAACCCACTGAACCCTCAACATGTGGTGTTATAACCCACTGAACCCTCAACATGTGGTGTTTTAACCCACTGAACCCTCAACATGTGGTGTTTAACCCACTGAACCCTCAACATGTGGTGTTTAACCCACTGAACCCTCAACATGTGGTGTTTAACCCACTGAACCCTCAACATGTGGTGTTTAACCCACTGAACCCTCAACATGTGGTGTTATAAACCACTGAACCCTCAACATGTGGTGTTTAACCCACTGAACCCTCAACATGTGGTGTTATAAACCACTGAACCCTCAACATGTGGTGTTTAACCACTGAACCCTCAACATGTGGTGTTTAACCCATTGAACCCTCAACATGTGGTGTTTAACCCACTGAACCCTCAACATGTGGTGTTTAACCCACTGAACCCTCAACATGTGGTGTTTAACCCACTGAACCCTCAACATGTGGTGTTATAACCCACTTAACCCTCAACATGTGGTGTTTAACCCACTGAACCCTCAACATGTGGTGTTTAACCCACTGAACCCTCAACATGTGGTGTTTAACCCACTGAACCCTCAACATGTGGTGTTTTAACCCACTGAACCCTCAACATGTGGTGTTGCACCCCACTGAACCCTCAACATGTGGTGTTTAACCCACTGAACCCTCAACATGTGGTGTTTTAACCCATTGAACCCTCAACATGTGGTGTTTAACCCACTGAACCCTCAACATGTGGTGTTATAACCCACTGAACCCTCAACATGTGGTGTTTAACCCACTGAACCCTCAACATGTGGTGTTATAACCCATTGAACCCTCAGAATGTGGTGTTGTACCCCACTGAACCCTCAACATGTGGTGTTTAACCCACTGAACCCTCAACATGTGGTGTTTAACCCACTGAACCCTCAACATGTGGTGTTTAACCCACTGAACCCTCAACATGTGGTGTTATAACCCATTGAACCCTCAGAATGTGGTGTTGTACCCCATTTTACCCTCAGAATGTGGTGTTGTACCCCACTTAACACTCAAAATGTGGTGTTGTACCCCACTGAACCCTCAAAATGTGGTGTTGTACCCCATTGAACCCTCAAAATGTGGCATTGTACCCCATTGAACCCTCAAAATGTGTGTTGTACCCCATTTTATCCTCAGAATGTGGTGTTGTACCCCATTGAACCATCAAAATGTGGTTTTGTACCCCACTTAACACTCAAAATGTGGTGTTGTACCCCATTGAACCCTCACAATGTGGTGTTGTACCCCACTTAACACTCAAAATGTGGTGTTGTACCCCACTGAACCCTCAAAATGTGGTGTTGTACCCCATTTTACCCTCAAAATGTGGTGTTGTACCCCATTGAACCCTCAAAATGTGGTGTTGTACCCCATACCCCATTTTACCCTCAAAATGTGGTGTTGTACACCATTGAACCCTCAAAATGTGGTGTTGTACCCCATTGAACCCTCAAAATGTGGTGTTGTACCCCACTTAAGACTCAAAATGTGGTGTTGATGTGGCATAATGTTTATATAACCACAAATTATAATTTCGACTCATAACTCTTAAAAAAAGCAACAACAACAAAAATAATAATAATCGAGATAACAGTGAGGCACTTACAAGGGAAGTGAATGGGGCCTGATTTTAGAGGCCTTAAAAGCAGAAATGTGATGCTTAAAATTTCATAATCACTTACATTGAATCTTTTGTTAAACTATTGTTTGTTTAAACCATAATTTTTATGGCTGTTTTAGGGTTAAATTGGATGCAACTTTACACAAAGTTAGTAAGTGATTTTATCACACTAAAATCATGTTTACACACATATCGTTTACGTCTTGTGTCTATACTTTTGAAATAGTGAGTGATTTTAACGTTTACGGATTGGCCTTCATTCACTTCCATTTTAAAAAGTGCCTCTCTGTAAATCTCTGTATTTTTAAGACAATAAGGAACGAATCGAAATTAATGTTTGTATAATCAACTTATGGCACAAATGCTGTTAATTGAGTTTAATTTGTATTTAAACCGAAAAATCAACCGCAAACTTGTTAAAAACAATCGTACGGTCAGAAGAGGGTGTCCTTGTTTTAGCCTGATGGACCCCAACCACAACCCACATGAGACGAAATAAACTTAATCTCACTCATTAACTTCATTTAAAAATCACGAATGTCCAACAGTGTATATTTAACGCAAATTAATGTGGAAACAATGTTAAAATTACACGAATTAACCAGTTTTATATTCTATTTGAATGCGTTTTTTGTAGGTGTCCGTTGATTTCGCCTGTCTGAAACTCCCTGCGGCTCCTGTCACCTCGAGCTCTCCTCGTCACTCATTCATTCGTTTTATTTCTCTATTTCTGTACGTCAGAACCAACCGAACCGCGTCCAGTATGTTCGAGGAGGCCAGTGAGGTGCTGGAGAACATGCTAAAGTGGTCGTTTCCGCTGAGTTTGGTGCTGTTTCTGGTTCTGATGTGTCCGCTGCGTGCGGAAGCGGCGCATGAGTTCAGTGTGTACCGCATGCAGCAGTACGATCTGCAGGGACAAACCTACGGTAACGTTAATTTACTATAAACAACATTATTTATATTATAACACACTTTATATGATTATATAACGCTTTATTAACGCCCTTTGTTTCCGTAAAGGACATGGTGTGGGGATGTTTTGGCTTAGTCGTTCATTAATCAGCCTTTGTGGGGGTCGAAGCCTTGGGCTGGTAACTTAAAGTGTGTATGGTCAAACACTATATAGGTTGATTCGTGAACCCGTATGCTATGGAGTTATACTTGTTCCACAATTATGCGCGCACACAATTTTAAAAGGGTATTTTGCACGCAGGCAGGAGGAAAGTTCAATATTTAAGAATTCTGAGCAAATACACATTTAAATAAACTTTATTCAAGCGAAAAATTGATTTTCGTTTGATCAAAATTAATGTATCTTTGCAAGAAGATACATTGCTTTACAAAACTGAGTTCAAGCGCATGCAAAATAGGTTTTTGTGCTCTGAAATATCATCTTGCGCGTGTGAACATTGTTTTGTGCGTATAAAATATCATCTTGTGCCTGAAGAATTTTTATGTGTGCCTAAAATATCATCTTGCACATGCACAATTTATTTTGTGTGCTTAAAATATCATCTTGCACATGCACACTTTATTTTGTGTGCTTAAATTATCATCTTGTACATGCACAATTTTTTTTCTATGCTTAAAATAGGGCTGGGTAAAAAATACAAGCTAAAAAAATTATCACGGTATAATGTTTCATATCATTCTTTATCGATAATTATTGATACATTTTAATAAACTTTAACCACTGCGTTTGTAATTTACCCACTCTATTAAGCCAAACAAAAATTATTTTAGTTACAACAGTCAAAAGCTAATGTAATGCTAGGTAGATGTAGGTTGTGGCGGACGACATGCTGCATATCCAAAGGGTGGAAGCAGTTAAGGTGATGAAATAAGTAGCTTGTGGCCGGGACGTTTTTGTTTTTGCAATGCTTACACACAACTGTGTTCTGATGTTGGACAGACGTAAAGAAACCAAAAAACGGCCTCACTGTTGAGCTGACATGTCCTATTCATAATCTCCTCATCACCGGCAGGCGGCACTCATTTTCGTATGTGTTCTGATGTCACATGGCGATGCCGCAAACGAAACCCACAGCAACCAACTTGTTATTGGCTGTTTGCTAGTCACTCGTAGTGTGCTCCTTTATCAAGCCATATGATTGGCTGTTTATGATCCAGGGATGGCGCACACTTGAGGGTTGTTCACGCAACCAAACTTCACATCTGTTTACATTTAAATGCATTTAAGAGAAACTATCGAGCGTTAGATCGAAAACATTTTATATCGTTATCGATGAAGGTGTACTGTCGATAAATACCGATACCGTTTTATCGCCCAGCCCCAGCACAAAATATCATCGTGCGCATGCAGAATTGTGGCACAAGTATCACTCTATAGTATGCAACATTAGCTGGGAGGTTGTAGATGGGTCAGTGATGTCCAGCTCTATTCATTTATTAAAAAATACATTAATAATGCAATTCACACAAAAAAATCAGGCCCTATTTGAAAACACCACTTCTATGATTAACATGTTTCCAGCTACTGAGTTTCAAGTCACTTCGATATTTTTTCTGGAGCTTAATGGTGTATCTCTTTGGAGAACATCAGTACATATAAGTCTTGTTAAAAGCTGAACGTTTTGAAAAAATAGCAGTGCAACAAATTTATTTGAAAAAAGGTTTGTCCACTAAAGGGATATGGTGTAACCAACAAGTAGGTCGCTATGCTGTTTTATTGTCATGTTACAAAAACATAAAATTACACTTTTAGACCCCTTAAGACTGAGAACTTAAAAAAAATAATAATAATATTTTGTCATCTCATTAAATATCAATATATTGTTCAGGTCATATGCTTAAACCTGAGAAAACGAAAAATATGTTTGTTAATGAATGATTAAGTTTGTGCGCACTCATGTTTTTAGGGTGCAAGGAAATAACTGTAATATCTTTTACTCAATAGCTGAATTTTAAGGAAAAGTTTTATAAAAAACTATATACACTCACCTAGAACTTTATTAGGAACAGTATGGTCCTAAAAATAGTTCCCAATATGGTCTTCTGCTGTCGGAGCCCATTCGCCTCAAGGTTCGATGTGTTTGCATTCTTAGATGCTATTCTGCACACTACAAATGTACAGAGTGGTTATCTGAGTTACTGTAGCCTTTCTGTCAGCTCAAACCTGTCTGGCCATTCTCCGCTGACCTTTTTCATCAGCAATGTGTTTCTGTCCACAGAACTGCCGCTGACTGTATGTTTTTTGTTTTTGGCACCAATCTGAGTAAACTCTAGAGACTATAGTGTCTGTTGTGCATGAAAATCCAAGGAGATCAGCAGTTATACCAGTCAAACCAGCCTGTCTGGCACCAACAATCATGCCACCAATTTTCCCTATTGTGATGGTTGATGTGAACATTAACTGAAGCTCCTGACCCATATTTGCATGAATTTATGCAGTGCATTGCTGCCACATGATTGGCTGATTAGATAATCAAATGAATAAGTAGGTGTACAGGTGTTCCTAATGAAGTTCTAGGTGAGTGTATTTCTCAATGGCCCTTATCTTTCAACCCCAGCCAGGTTTGATTTACCAAATTTTAAACCCCAGATCTGGGCTGGTAACCAAAGGATTGTAGGTTCAAATCCCACAAAGGTTGATCTTGATCCACTAAATGGGCAAGATCATTGTATTGTCAAACTGCTCTAAGGTTGATTTGTGAACCAGTAGACTACATTTGAGATAGCTTAAAAAGTTTTAGATTCAAACCCAACATCTGAATTGGTAACTGGAAGGTTGTAGGTTCAATTCCCATCAGGATTGTTCACTGGAACTTGATCAGGCGTCTTTGTGCTCTTGATTGAGACTCTTAATGGCAGGATGACACTAAAAAAAGCTCATGGTTCATGAATCAACATTGTTAGTGGATGGAAACCATAATGTTGTAGGTTCAAACCCCTCTAATGTTGATTTATGAAGCATTAGACTGCATCACCTAAACTAAGGGTAAAATCACCTGTGTAGATCTGAAATATAGCACAACATTATCAAACTTCAAGCATCCTTCATGAGTAGATACTATAGATCAAATCTGTTTAACAGTTCTTTCTATGGATTTATTTGATGGATGGATATGCTCGGGTGAGGAACTTTAACAGCTACAAAACATTCAGGGCATGTCAACTAAAATAATAAGAGATTATCGTGTGGGGCCTGGGAAGCTCAGCGAGTATTGACGCTGATTACCACCCCGGGAGTCCCTAGTTCGAATCCAGGGCGTGCTGAGTGACTCCAGCCAGGTCTCCTAAGCAACCAAATTGGCCCGGTTGCTAGGGAGGGTAGAATCACATGGGGTAACCTCCTCGTGGTCCCTATAATTTGGGTTGCTGCTCTGTCGGGCGCATGGCGAGTTGTGTGTGGATGCCGCGGAGAATAGCGTGGGCCTCTACACGTGCTACGTCTCTGTGGGAATGCGCTCAACAAGCCACGTGATAAGATCTGCGGATTGACATGGAGGCAACTGAGATTCATCCTCTGCCACCCGGATTGAGGTGGGTCACTACGCCAGCATGAGGACTTGGAGCGCATTGGGAATTGGGGAGGAAAAAGGGAGATTATCGTGCAAGATTCAAATAATAACATAAATTCTGATTCATTTGGTAGGGGTGTAACCCTGGTGTTCTGGCCAAATTCCCCCATTGGCCCCTATCTATCATGGCCTCATATTAATCTCCATCCCTGAATTGGCTACATCACTCTACTCTCTCCTCTCCACCAATAGCTATTGTGTGGTGGGCGTTCTGGCGCACTATGGCTGCCGTCGCATCGTCCAGGTGGATGCGGCACACTGGTGGCGGTTGAGGAGATTCCCCCTATACTATGTAAAGCACTTTGAGTGCCTAGAAAAGCGCTATATTAATGTAAGGAATTATTATTATTATAATGGTTACATTTTCTCCACAGGTTCCAGAAATGCCATTTTAAACACAGAAGCTCGTACGGTGGAGGACGAGGTGCTCAGCCGTCGATGTGTGATGATGCGGCTCGCTGATTTCTCGTACGAGAAATATCAGAAAGCTCTCCAACAATCTGCGGGAGCCGTCATCATCATCCTGCCCCAGAACATGTCTACTATGCCTCAGGACATAGTCCAGGTAAGAGCCAGGGATTTGATGTTTAGTTTCTTTTTTCCCAGAATGGCTAAGGCTGATGGTCTTTGGTTATTTTTCTGCAGCAGTTCATGGAGCTGGAGCCGGAGCTGTTGGCCACGGAGACCATCGTCCCTGTGTACTTCGCTCTGGAGGACGAGGAGCTGCTGTCCATTTACACACAAACACAGATGTCCTCCTCATCACAGGGAGCTTCATCGGCTGCTGAAGGTACCCAAACTGTCCCTTTAGAAAACGGCATACATGCCAAAGAGTGGCAACATTGTTTTTTTAAACTAATCAAACTAAATGATTCAATTACGAATAATTCAGAATTGTAGTTTCACACACCACTGGAAAGTTCATTGAAAAGTCATTGTAATTTATTGGCCAAAATATAAAAATATATAAAGTTTAATAGTAAACAGATCATGTTTATCTTTTCAAACAGTGCTGATTCACTCAGCGACGGCTAACGGTTTCCAGATGGTGACCAGTGGAGCTCAGAGTAAAGCTCTCAGTGATTGGGCCATCACCAGCCTAGAGGTGTGTACAGCATATTTGCCTTTGTTTACACTGTTACATTATTAGAAGCTGTTTGAGAAGATCTAAATAGTGTCACAATGTTCTACCTGTGACCTTTAATGGGTGGAAATGCAGATGTTGGGATGCACGCAAAGCTCATCTACTGCAACCAGCACATATACAGTACACACTAGTATGAAAATGAGCACATTACACATGCACTGCCGGTACACTTGGACATATTTTGTAGTTTGGAGGGGTACGTTTGGGAACCACTGCTGTAAGAGATCATCACTCTGATAAGGGCAGAGTATTTAACATTAGGACTTTCTTCAGTCTAAAAAGTCTGTAATACTCAACATTAGAACTGAACTCAGAAAACGGCTTTATAGCCCATATGATCAAACAACTACTATGCATTACATCGCATTATGGAAGTCAAATATGTTGCGAATGTTGTTGCATGCTGACCTAATGTGTTTGGAGATATGTTTGCAAACTTTTAGATTTGGCCACCTCATGTTGGCTCTTGCACTATATCGATGCCATTTTTGACATGCTCAAAATATAGCCCTTCGGTCTCTAGCACGGTGCTATTTTACAGGTTAATAATTAAGCCTTCCTTTCCTCCATCTTGCTAAGGGGCGACTAACAGGAGTGGGTGGAGAAGAGCTCCCCACTATTGTCCTGGTGGCTCATTATGACTCGTTCGGAGTTGCTCCAGTAAGTACTGTTTTTTGCCGATATTTCTTCCATTTTTATGTACCTTTTTGTTGAGTTCCTGTGCGGTATTCAGTGTTTGTTTTCTTGCAGTGGCTGTCGTACGGCGCAGACTCAAACGCTAGCGGAGTCGCCATCCTACTGGAACTTGCGCGCCTCTTCTCCAGACTTTATTCCTACAAGAGAACGCACGCAGGGTAGCACTTCCATTTTTACTCCTATATTAGTAAACCATCTTTCTAAAAGAAGATCTGTTTTGTCTATGAGAACCTCGTCGTTAAAACCTTTCGCCATTTTTAGGTACAACCTGTTGTTTTTCTTGTCGGGAGGTGGGAAATTTAACTATCAAGGGTCTAAACGCTGGCTGGAGGACAATCTGGATCACACAGGTGTGTATGTGAACGTGACTCGCATATGTCAGATTTGATGTCTTTTTTTAAACTGCTTTTAATTTGCCCTGTGCTTGTGTTTCAGATTCCAGTCTGCTGCAGGATAATGTGGCATTTGTTTTGTGTCTGGACACTTTGGGTAACAGCGACAATATTTACCTTCATGTGTCCAAACCACCAAAAGAAGGAAGCCCTCAACACACCCTGCTGAAAGAACTGGAGACTGTAAGAAATTATGAATCATTCACACATGTGCGATAAGTGTCCTCATGGGTTTTTCAGTGGTCCATTCTTCTTTTTTATGCCCTTTTCTCCCAATTTGGATGTCCAATTCCCACTACATAGTAGGTCCACGTGGTGGTGCGGTTACTCACCTCAATCTGGGTTTCAGTTGCCTCTGGGTCTGACACCGTCAATCCGCGCATCTTATCACGTGACTTGTTGTGCATGACATCGCGGAGACTCACAGCATGTGGAGGCTCATGCTACTCTCCACAATCCACACACAACTCACCACACGCCCCATTGAGAGAGAGTACCACTAATCACCACCACGAGGAGGTTACCCCATGTGACTGTACCCTCCCTAGCAACCGGGCCAATTTGGTTGCTTAGGAGACCTGGCTGGAGTCACTCAGCACACCCTGGATTTGAACTCGTGACTCCAGGGGTGGTAATACTCGCTGAGCTACCCAGGCCCCCCTCAGTGGTCTATTCTTAAACTATTACAAAAAATATTTTAATAAGATAAAATCTGACTGGTAAAAACTGTTTATTGTCCAGGTAAAATTTCAAACAAAAACAGATTTTCGACATTTAGAGATTCTATAAATCATTCTATAAATATAAGTCTATAAATCACTATTATCTCATGTTTAGGTGTCGGCCCAGCAGCACCCCGATCTGAAGTTCTCAATGGTCCACAAAAAGATCAACCTGGCCGACGACACTTTGGCATGGGAGCATGAGCGATTTGGCATCCGCCGTCTGCCCGCGTTCACCCTGTCGCACCTGGAGAGCCACCGCAGTCGCGGAGCGTCACTCCATCATGGACATGCGGTCAGTGTCGCCCTCTCTGGAGGGGGCGGGAGAGGCCACCGCCGGGTGGGTGATGATTGGTGCTCTCTCACCCCGTCATAGCATCGCCGTTTTGATCCTCCCCCAGCTGATTGTTAATTTAACTGACGTTGTCATCTGTTTTCGATTCTGTTTTCTTCGTAGACCTCACGTGGATTTGAAGAAACTCAGTCGTAACACGAAAGTCATCGCAGAGACTCTGGCGAGGGTGATATACAACCTGACAGAAAAAGTAAGTAGCGCAAAACTGTGAAGCGTTTAACATTGAATCTTGTTATTGAGAATGTAAAACTAGGGATGGACTGATGTATTGGCTACAGATATTTATCGACCAATCAATGAACAAATTAAAACCATTGATATTTTGGTTATAAGCATGAATATGCCAACATGAATAAATGGTGTATTTATAATTAAGTAGTAACACACTTTATAAAAAGTCTGAATTTATATGCACAATTCAGAAATGATAATAGCCACAATATAGAAGGGTTGGCACTCCTAAGAACATATAATATTCCATTTTTATTCTTTCTTATTCCCACGTTTATGTGGTAAAACCAACATAAACGAATGTGGCACTTTTGATAATGGCACTTATCTATACATGATGAGGGAAACCATACAAAACGCTTTGAAACCTGCAGACTTTGACTTCTGAGACATCTGCATTATAGCCTTTAATGCTGAATGATTGGTTTAATTAAATGTTGAAATCACAATATGGTACGTTTACTAGAGCTTAAAGGCTGCATTTTAAAATATAGTCTGCATTCAGTGCTTCAGTCAGCGCTGTGTGAGCAAGCGGCGCCCTCTAGTGGTCAGGACAGCATTATCCATTATACTAATGGAGTGGAATGGAGGGGGCTGATCATTTTGCCATCTGACTGGGGTAGGAGGTGTCAGACATTTCTGGAGGCACAATTAAAATCTAGGGGGCCAAACGCCCCCCCCCCCCATGTTTCCTGAAACATATATATTGAACACTCACTTTTGTGTATAATTCTAATAATGTGCAATATTGAAAGTGTTTTTTGCTGTCGTTAAACTGTGTTATGTTTATAAATCGGTAACCCAAACTCTTTTTTTTTTTGGTCAATCACTACTCCGTACCATGCAACATTAATATACATTTTCTGACTTGCACAGGGTGCCAGTGGAGACCTGGAGATCTTTACTGAACAGATGGTGAGTGAGATCAAGTGCTGATGACTTAGCTGCTGTTGTCAGCCCTCAAATCTACAACTCGCAAATACTGTACCCTTATTACATGGTTCCCTCAGAGTTGCTTTTGTTACTCCTGTCTCTTCTCTCTCGACAGCAGGTACAGGACGAGCAGTTGTCGTCACTGCTGGACTGGCTGACCGCTCAGCCGCGAGCTGCACAACTGGTGGACAAAGACAGCAGCATCGTCAACACGCTGGAGTATCACATGAGCCGCTATCTGAAGGACGTCAAGAGACATCTAGTCAGAGCAGATAAGAGGTGAAATCAGCTCCATTAGCTTGTTGCGTCCAGACCGGCACTGGACATTCAGATGTTAAAAGATGCTGCTGTACATAAGATCTTGTTTTTATTCTTTGCTTCGTTTCGACAGGGATCCAGAGTTTGTCTTTTACGATCAACTTAAGCAGACCATGAATGCTTATAGGTGAGAATGCCAATAAATATTTATTGAAATGATCATTGGTTTGAATTTACAGCATATTTGCAATACTTTTGGGCTTTTCACACTGACAATTGTAAACCCTTTGTTAAAGTAATCCTGGGTTCTTCCATGCTGTTTCACACTGTTCACATTTGATCCTGAGTTAGTAATTCATCTGGGTACCAGGTCACAAAAGAATGAGGGCTTGGGCCAAAAATGCCCCTTTAATAAACTTGTGTTTAATTGTATTTTTACATTTGATGTATTTTCTATTATTTAATGCAAAGCCTTGCATGTATTATCATAAAATATTAGTTGATACTGATCCAATGTATAAAATCATGCAGATACAGGTCAGGAGCTTCAATGTTCACATCAACCATCAGAATGTGGTAAAAATGTGATCCCAGTGATTTGGAGAGGGCATGATTGTTGGAGCTAGTTGGTTTGAGTATTTCTGTAACTGCTGATCTCCTGGGATTTTCACACACAGCAGTCTCTAGAGTTTATAGAGCAGTGTTTCTCAACTGGTGGGTTGCAGGTTTGTTCGGACTAGGGACAATAACATGCACGATTCTCCCATTGAAGATTTTTCGCCAGCCACCTATGTAACATTTCAGCCACTTTATACATCTGCAACTGCTTCTCTGGCGCGCATGCTCGCCCGCCACGCATCAACTAGTGAGAATCTTTCAGTTTAAATCACTATGGAGGTCAAACCTCTCAAACAGGCAGCCCTGACATTAATAACATTTATGCATTTGGCAGAGGCTTTTATCCAAAGTGACTTACAGTGCACTTATTACAGGGACAATCCCCCCGGAGCAACCTGGAGTTAAGTGCCTTACTCAAGGACACAATGGTGGTGGCTGTGGGGATCGAACCAGCAACCTTCTGATTACCAGTTATGTGCTTTAGCCCACTACGCCACCACCACTCCTACATTATAAACAGCAGTGAGGTGAAACGGAGTAACACTGTGCAATGCCAAAATAAAGTTGTTTTTAAAATTACACACCTCCCATACAAAACTGTTTCATGATTTTACAGTAGTAACAGTAACTGTGATATTTTGACATTTTACAGTTTCATATTATACTATACTATAAATTATTATTATTATATTAGAAAAACTAGCTACATTGACCTATAGCCATAGTAATGAGGGGCCATCATGGTCTTATGCCTGGATATATCATTACACTGTAAATATAAGGGCAAATACATAAATGGCTTTAAAGTCTGGACCGCCAAGACATCAACAACATGAATGCTGCGAAAAACAAAAACGTCCAGCGCGTGGCTGTTCTGTGGGCCAAAACAGCTTGTTAATGACAAGAGGTCAGAGGTGAATGGTCAGACCAACAATCATGCCACGGTCTGTATCACTATCACCACATTTTTCCCCATTCTGATGGTTGATGTGAACATTGAAGCTTCTGACCCGTATCTGCATGATTTTATACATTACACTGCTGCCACACAATTGGCTGATTAGATAATCAATGAGTTTATACTCATTCATTTTAATGATTTATTCTGAATTCATAAATTTAGTGATCCTGCCAATTCAGTTTGATGGACATACAATTGAAATGTGTTTTTTCGAGTGTCGTCAATACTTCAGATTGTTTCTAATTAATCTAATTATTACATTTGTAACTGAGCAAGCTAATAACATGAAACGATTAACCCCCTTTCAATATTGCAAGTGTGAAATGTTGCATATCCCGGGTTGAGTGTTGTGTGAAAGCCGTTTCGTTATTTGCTGTTCAATCATTCTGGTCTATTTTGCATTTTTAAAACGCATCAGGGTAAAACCGGCGATCTTCGACCTGCTGCTAGCTGTCTGTATCGCATCTTATCTTGGAGTGCTCTATCTCGCCGTACAGGTACAATCTAACATAATCAGATTCTTCTTGAAACGGCATTTTAAGTGTTATGAAATGACGTAATTCCTCTTATCCTTGTAGAATTTTGGACTTCTGTACGGTTTCCTGCGCAGAGTCACCGCACCTCGGGTCAAACAACACTAACGTACGACTTCCGTCTCTTCTCGCACCTGCAATATTAGGGACCTCAGGGGTCCCACAGCAGAGCCAAGAGTGTGGTTTCCTTGTATCATGTTTGTGTGTTTGTTTGGTTACTTTTCTGAGAATGAAAGTTGATTTTCATGCCAAGTGTTTCATCCATTGCTCCTCTGCAAGCCTTCAAATCTTCGCTGTCCCAAAGCTGCCTCACTCCCACCGTGTCCTACGTCCTTAAAGCAACTGTTCAAGTGAAAATTCTGCCTTTAACTCAGCCTCATGTCATTCTGCCTAAAATATATTTTTCCGGATTTGAAACGACGTAAAACGGCGACAGAATTTTCATTTTTGGGTAATCGATCCCTTTAAAAATACAATGTGTAATTGTTGGAACAGAGCCACTTAGCCGAACACTGAATGCAGGAACTGGCTAAGTGTCAAGCGTTGCAGTTGTTCAATGGGTGTTTGTTGTGTTAGCATTAACGTGTCGAGTCAATTACGGATTGTACTTTTAAGCAGTGCTGAAAGCATTGGGTATCTTCACTGGCAGCTACTACAGAGTGGGCCAAAAGCATGCTCTGGGTTGAGTTGAACTCTTCGTCTATCTGTTGACACTAAATCTTTGTCGCAAGTTTCAACTCACTTCGATGCAAAAACTGCTGATTCTCTTTAAAGCGAGTATTATATGTTTATAATGTGACGATTGGTGACCGATATTTCATGTTTCTCTTCACCTAATTTTATCTTGAAGATTACAATCCCTCTTAAACGATTGGAATAACGTTTTTTCTGTGCTGTCCTTGTGTACAGTACCCCCGATTTCTTTCCGAATGCTAATGTGTGCTTTGACATCCGAAGTCCAGTCCTGCTTTCACCATTTATGTGAAAGCAGTATGGTACAAATTTGCTGTTATTTATGGAAGTTAATAATGCTTCGACATGCACTGATTTAAAATCTTTTGTTCTCCCAATTTTACTTTTCGAACTGTAGAAACTAGAGGTACACAAACTTGATTCTTGGGGCAAAAGACGAAGTAAAACAAATAAAGGCATTTGTTGAAATAAGTCGATATTGCAGTTGTTTTTTGGGACAGATTTTATTAAATGGAAAAACATGATACAACACAATTGGTTCAATCCACTAAATCATATGGTTTTATTAAAATTGTTCCATTACAAAAGTCGAAATACCTCCTAGTGGTCAGACCGAAATCAACTAAAACAAATCCTGCAATGAATAAATGGTCCAAGATAAACTTATTTTGTCCATGTTAAAAGTAATCTGTAAAAATCCCCCAGCATCCACATTTTTTTTTAATCTTTTATGCAGAACAATAGAAACAATAATAAGAAATGACAGTGCAATTTCATTTAAATAACATTGGGATAACCCCAGATTTATAACAACATACCTCCACGCAATTTCTCTGGACATTTCAAACTCTTGACGGCATAACGCTCGCCTGCGGTTAAACATTTTTGGCACGTTTTTAGAGTATCAACACTCTGAAGATTCTCAGCGCAACACAATTATTTCCACTCTCACGCTCTAATTGTGATCGGATGGAGACGTGAGCCGTGTTAAATGGAAAAATAAGCATGCAAACAATTTTAAAATAAAATAAAAAATAGGGCAAAAAATTCCGGGATTTAAGGACATTTTTACATAAAGAAAATAAATGGAGAGTGCCGTTTAACGATTAGATGGCGAGGTGGTAACCCTTGTTCAGTGAAAATCCAAAGTTCGGTTTTGGGGAAGAGTGACTCTTTCGACATTACCCATGTAGACCTAATGTGTATATATAATTAACGAATTTATACTAGATTCTCGGTTTTAACTTTAAAACAGCAGCAATTCTAATTGCTAAACAATGCCTAAATGACAATCCCAAAACAAAACATTGAGACCAAACGACTAAATTCGCAAACGGCTAACTCTTAGCGCAAGCTAGCCTTGAGAACGGAAGACGTCACCACCACGACAGACGGGTCTCGTCCGCACTTGTGCGCTATTCCACCGGAACGCAAATTTCTCGGCTTTCAAAAGAAATGTTGATGTGCACATTTGCACGCGATACAGTAGGCTAATCAACATTTCAAGTATACATTGCCATTTTTGACAGTGATCAATGGAGTACGACCAGTAGCGGTTCTAGCTTGTTTGGCGTCCTGGGCAAAATCCGCTTCAACACACTCCCAAAAGTTGTTGACCGGGTGTGGGGGTGCTGCTTAAACACACCCCCAATGTTGTTGACCCTTGGGGTCTCTACTGCCTCGTGCCACCCCCTGCACGATGCCCATGTCGCCCATGCCTAAATCCGCCCCGGAGTACGCCAGATAAGATCAGTTCCAGCATATTGAAATGTTCATGCATTCCTCAATACAGCATCTGCATTAATACTTCAGCAGGTTGGATTAATTTGTGTATCTCTATGTTGACAAACTCAATTGGTTTCCATGATCTAAGAGATCTGGATCCGTATTTATATGAAATAATAATATTCTCTGGCCGATCAGTAGCTAGCTTTGCCGTCATTGCAGAAACGGATGCTTGTGGAAAAGAAAAGTAAATGGGCCATTTGTTTTTTTTACATAATAAATGCAAGCAGTATTTTCAGACAGTTATTGGAATCCAGACATTAAAATCAATCCCCTTTAAATCATGTACATTCAGACATGGTAATACTGTACAGATGTGTGTTTGATTGACGCAGGTCAGGCTGTTTGGGCGGCTGTAACCTGTGTAGGCTTTAAGTTAGTACATATTAAAAAACAAGCCAGCTGATTCATGCACTAGTACTTGCTACAACAGAATAATGACCAGCCCTTTCCCTTTACAACACCTGCAATCCTGGAATTAAAATAAATACAACAAAACAACAAAAGTCTTATTCTAATCAAACATATCGCGGTCCCTGATGAAGACCGCAAAACCTGATTATTGCGTGTTCTACTGGTTTCAAACATGTTCTCAGGCGGTGTACCACCTGTAGGTTCATGACAACATCCTAAATTCCCTGCTGGAAAACCAGCTTAAGATGGTAGCTGGTTTCTAGATGGTCCAAGCTGGGAGACCATCTTGGACTAGGGTTGTCAAGCTGGTTTTTGGAACATGGTAGCTGGTCGACCATCTTGAAACCAGCTACCATGTTCCAAAACACAGCTACCATCTTAAGCTTGATTTTTCCAGCAGGGATTGAACAATCCCCCATTCTACAAAGCAATATGTGAGACAAAGAACACCAAATAACATTCACAGTGCTGTAATAACAATAACAATTATAATTACAGTGATTTAAAAAAAAAAAAACTATAGAAATAAAACTGATCATGGTCGATTTGTTTCTTCTTGTCGTTCTCTTCATGGCTGTCCA
The DNA here is from genome assembly GCF_025860055.1 of Xyrauchen texanus. Taxonomy (NCBI): domain Eukaryota; kingdom Metazoa; phylum Chordata; class Actinopteri; order Cypriniformes; family Catostomidae; genus Xyrauchen; species Xyrauchen texanus. The sequence goes on from NC_068323.1 coordinate 6,104,414, forward strand.
AACACGGTGACGTTCTCAGGTTGGAATCAAACTAGGTCACCCGTTACCTTGCAATTATTGCCTGCAGGTGGCGGCACTGAGACGTTATAGATGTTTCTTCTTAGCAGTTCCGTTCTGCAAGTGTTTCCTGAAAGGAAGGACCAGACATAGGCAGAGTTCAGAATGGCGTACTACCATACTTCTCTTCCTAATGTCTGTCTATGGCAGATAGGCAGAAGTAGTAAGAGAAGTGTGGGTAGTGTGCCATTCTGAACTCTGCAATAGAGAAACTAGGGTAGAAGGAGGTGGTCAAAGGATGCATGTGACAGGGTCGTATATCACTTCACTTCAAGGTTAGAGAGATAAGAACAGGACTGATGGCGTGATGATTATCACATCTACGTGAGAGGACACATTCATTCAATCTACTCGTTTCACAGGTTGACTTGAAACGGCCTGGTGCACCTAATGATCTCAGATTGGTACAGATAAAGCTATGATAAGGAGAGGTTGTTTGCTGAAATCATAGTTAAGACACTAGCAGCTAGGCAAGTGGTACAAAGCGGTCTTGATCTTGAGCTGTAGCAAACACTTCCCAACCGTTAAAACTTAAAGAAACGGCCCAAATTGAGCATAGAACAAGGAAGTAATGCAATGTAATACTCCATCTTTTTATACTTCGCTAGTCTAGGTAGCAACCCTGCTAAAAGACTAGCTTTGGCTAGCGTGAATTCCAATGGTGGTCTACACTGGTTTATTCTGGTTAGTGCTCATTTGGCACTAGTTTGGATTGGTGGACCAGTATAGCAGTTTAGCTGGTAAGGCTAAATCAGCATAGTAGGTCTAGTAAAGCTAGTTAACCAAGGTAGTCTTGTTAGGAAAACCTAATAAAGCACTGATCACCAGCTATGTTGGTCTTTTAAGGTAGTGGGCGATTCTCACTAAAATGGTCAAGATAATGTCCTGGTCCAATTTTATTCCAAAATCATAAGTGGGGCCTGGGTAGCTCGGCGAGTATTGGCGCTGACTACCACCCCCTGGGCATGCTGAGTGACTTTAGCCAGGTCTCCTAAGCAACCAAATTGGCCTGGTTGCTAGGGAGGGTAGAGTCACTTGGGGTAACCTCCTCGTGGTCGCTATAAAGTGGTTCTCGCTCTCGGTAGGACATGTGGTGAGTTGTGTGTGGATGCCGTGGAGAATAGCGTGAAGCCTCCACACGCTAGGTCTCCGCAGTAACACGCTCAACAAGCCACGTGATAAGAAGCGCGGATTGACGGTCTCAGACGCGGAGGCAACTGAAATTCATCCTCCGCCACCCGGATTGAGGCGAGCCGCTATGCCACTACAAGGACTGGGAATTGAGCGTTCCAAATTTGGGAGAAAATCACAAAAAACATCGGAATGGTCCTAAACGTCTGCAAGTTTCTTATTTTTAGTATTGATTTGGCAATTTGACCTGGACATTTTCATTCCAGGTTTCGTGAGAATCTCCATACTTCGCCATTATTGTTACACTCTCCGTTCACACACGTATTCCCAAAGTTGCTCATCCACACTATAAACATCTAAAAACACTTAAATCTCCTTCTGTGCATGCAAAATATCACTGTTCCATGTCTGAAACGCTATAGTCCAATTCCATGTAAACTTTCTGTCGCCTTATAGGAATGTAATGTGAAGGTTGTACAAGGTAACTTTTATCTTTAACAACGCTATCAAAGTGGATAGCGGGCACAAAAACGCTGCTACACCATGGGCCGCCATCTTGATTGTTTAGGGCTGGATGGATCACATGACTGCGTCACATGACATCCATTGTTTTTCCAATGCCACCGTTTTCCCAGTCCACTCTATAACTCGAATGCAACGTTTTCAAATATATCCACATGGGAGAGCATTTTTGAAAAGCAAAATGTCCGCTGTCCCAGTGTTGATGGAAGACCAAAACATTGAGAAAAAGATGCGTTTTCAAACGAAAATGTATTAGTGTGTACATGGCCTTAGCTACTTAAGTTTATCATCTCTTGGTGAAGCAAAATTATATTTTGATGTAAGACGGGTAAGTTACAGCAGTGTTTTTTGATGGCTTACTGCAACTCTCAGTTCTGCACGAAATCAACTGCTAGAAGACCACAACACTTCCTCTCAAATACATGTGCTTTATACCAGAGCTAACCACAGACTAATTCAGTTATCCACCTACCCTTCGGCAGAGTTCTGATCAGCATCCTCTTCCTCCTTTTGCTTGTCTTCCTCGTATTCTCTGACGTCGTTTAACTCCTTCATCTGGCCTGTCAGGACTTTCACCACAAACAGCACGATGAACTGCAAAAAAGAATACAAAAACTAACTAGCCCTTTTCTTTTAACTGATATTTACACACATTTCAGAGCGGTAACAGCTGCAAAATACAACCTGCAATGGGTCTCTGCTGGTTAAAGAGTTTGGCTAGAAACCCAGTTTTTGTTTCAAGCTTATGAAGTGGAAAAGTGCTCACAATTATTGCACTTACAATGTAGTAATTTTACTTCAAGACACTTTGGATACAAAAGCTAAATACTTGCCAATGGCTAATCTGATGCCACTGATCTCAGGGTAACAAGGTGTGTACGGTGTAAGTAATAAAGATGCAATTTGTGAGGAATTTCAGTTCCGATTCCTCCCAGCAATTTTCGTTCCTTAACGGTTCCATTAACAATTCTTAAAGTACTTTGAGGAAGAAATATTTGGAAATATGTTTTGCACTGTAGATTTAAAAGAACCTGCTCAACGAGTCATTTCATCGGGAATTAGGCCACACTGGTCGTGCTGCTGGTTCAATAGCGGTGTTGTAGTGACACTGAGTAAATGGTAAATGGTCTGCACTTATATAGCGCCTTTTTAACCTTTTAACCCTACACTGTGTCCCATTGGTGGCAGAGCTGCCATGCAAGGCGCTAGCCTGCCATTGGGAGCAACTTGGGGTTCAGTGTCTTGCCCAAGGACACTTCGACATGTGGAGTCATGTGGGCCGGGAATCGAACCGCCAACCCTGCGATTAGTGGCCAACCCGCTCTACCACCTGAGCCACAGCCGCCTGAGTGGTGCCAGAAACACTGTCTGAGTATTTTAGCTCAGTGATGCGTCCACATTAGCGAAAGATGCGCATTTGAGAACCACTAATGGAACTGAAAGTCATGAAATCTTTTGGTTCAGATTTGGTTAAAAGGGACTTAAAACTACACTTATTCCTAGGATAATACCTGGAGCTAATTAGTAGAATCTGATGTGTTAGATGAGGGAGGTATCCAAAAATATTCATGTTGTCGGTGGTAGTCATGTCACTTTACAGCAACCTGGGACATCTTTGAGTTCCTTTGTTTGAGAGCACCATGGTGATGGATCACTGTGTTCTCCTTTTGGGACTTGGGCCAGCAATCTCCTGGTAACCAGACCAGAGCTATAGCATCAAACCCATTTGTCTAAGTATAGCCATTCTTACCAGGAACCAGTAGATGTTCATGATGAGCAGGATGAAGAGCAGCGTGTTGAAGAAGAAGTAGAAAGGGATGTGGGGAACAGACTGGATGCTGGTAACACACGAGGCCCACAGCACTTTGAGCGGGAACCAGTACAAACGGAACCAAAACCTGTGGAAGAAACCATAAACTAGCTCACTCGTGAGGTACTATATCCCGTTATAGATGGCAAAATGTAACCCAAGTAGGGCATGTTCCTGATGAACATCCTTTGTTGTTGCCTAAAGTCCAAAGTATACTTTTTCATGCACCTCTAAGTCACGAAGGCAGTGCGCAACACAAATTCTGCGTATCTACGTTTTTAAAAATTTTCAGTGATGTGGCAAATTCTGCTGATTTAAATGTCACCACGGTAGCATTATCTAGCTTGCTAACGTGAACGAGGTTTTGTTGAAATTTTAATAATGATTTGCAGTAGTCTTGAACGCTTTAGTTAGAACGGTTCAAAAATGGATTCTTGCTACTTTTGTAGGTGACGCTACGTGGCGCAAATTCTATCATCAAAAGATGTCGTGCAAAAGACATGAACTGTCCATGTCTTTATGCATTATCTGCACATGTGCGTGCCGCTGACTGCTAGAAAAGCATCAAAAAGCAGTCTTAGTTCGTATGTGTCAAACGCGCCAATGTAGTCTCGCAGTCAATGGAGTATACTCTAGAGAGCTAGATGTAACGGCAAGTATATCCTAGCCTTAACTCCAATCCAATGCCTACGATTAAAGGACAATGCTAGGTTGATAGGAATGTTGTTCTGAAATCAACAAAGGATGTGCATCTACCTGTGTACATCCCATTAAACCTTGTATAATGCTTTTTACTGTGTAATTGCATGGCTTGGCCCAACGAAAAGTTGCCGTGTTATGATTTGGGGTTGCTTCAATTGATCAGGTCATGGCTCAGCAACGTCATGCAGCAATAAAATATAGTCCGCTGACTACCTGAATGACCAGGTTATACCATCAATGGATGCTTTTTCCCTGATGGCACGGGCATATTGCAGGACGTCAATGCCAATATTTATCAATCTCGAATTGTGAAAGAGTGGTTCAGGGAGCATGAGGAATCATTTTCACACATGAATTGGCCACCACAGAGTCCTGACCTTAACCATCTTAACCTCTTGCAGAAGACTTTACGGAGTGGTTCGACTCTCCCGTCAACATTACAAGATCTTAGCCCAAAATTAATGCAGCGGAAATAAATGTTGTGATGTTGCATAAGGTTTTCGAAACAATGCCACAACAAATACGCACCGTAATCAAGGCTAAAGGCCGTCCAATTAAATATTGGTTTTGGCCAGGCAGTGTATGGTTGCATTAATTAGCAAAACCGTTCAGGTGTGTGATCCGCAAGCGAGCCTCACCAGGTGATGCTAAAGCTAACGGCGCCCATGTTGGACAGGACGTCATTGATGAAGTAGTCTTTCCCGCCCCGGGTCTTGAAGTAGACGTTGAGTTTGGTGAACTCCAGCTGAATGTCGTTGATGTCGTGAAGAAAAAGGACTAGGATGCCAATGTTGTGGTATCTAAGAAAGATTTGATCAGAAACAGTCAAGTCAACTACACCACAATGACAAGTGCTTGCTAAGTTTTATCTGACTGTTTTTATCTCACATTCTCTGAGCTGATACAAGCTACTTTGAGCTGCGGGTATTGTTGTTACTATGGAAACTGGAACTTCAAAAAACCCATTTGGACAGGCAGACCTGAAGGCATAGGAGAACGTGATGAGGGCCAGCGTGATGAAGTGATGCACCACCATGACGAGGGAGTCCTTTCTCCACGCGTCCATGTAGATGGTGGCGTATATGGAATGGCCGTAGAAGCTGCCCTGGATCAGGTACGCTATAGCGATATCTGTGGGAACCGGCATCCCTCTCTTCCAGTCTAGACAAAGAGAGATGGCACAAACCCGTGACATGTGGGTATTCCATGCTAGAAATTATTAATCCAGGGTCATTCTAAACCCTGCGTTAATTTAATCCTGGTTTAAGAATCCCTTTAAGGCCTCTGAAATATACTACAAAAACTACACCATCTCTTCAGCAATGCAGTAATGCTTTATTGTCATTTTGCTTCCCTCAACAAAGTGCATTATCATTTAATGAGACAAGCACTGAGGCAGTTTATGATTGGTTTGTGTGTTGCTAAACAACACTTTGAAACATGTGGCATTAAAGGTTAATGCGTGATGTGAACTTCACAGCCATAAAAGGAACAGCAAGAAATGGAGAATGACCCTCAACTTACTGATGATAAGTAAAACACCGGCCTCATAAAAGAGATTGTTTAGAAGAGCGACTACAGCTCGTATATCTACCCGTTGATTATCATGTTGATAAGATGGTTTAATATATAATAGCTAACTGTGCCATGTGCTTATGAAGGCAGCACGTCTACCAATCTGATCTTTAGTCATCATTAAACATCAACAATGGTCAAAAATTGTTTCTTTTCCTAATTGACCAACTTTTTTCTAATAAACACACTTTATGGATTCATCACATTGTCCGACTATTTGTTCGTCTAATAACCGACTTCAATTTTATAAGACATTTTATCATATGCATGTATATTAGGACTGTCAATTTAACATGTTAATTCAGTATGGTTAATATATAACAAATAATGCATTAAAAATAAATATGTAATTAATCATGTTTGTTGAATATATATTCAATAAGTGATGTAACACTCATGAAGCTTACCGTAAAAAACAGAGGGAGGATTTTGGAAGAATGAATAGTTGGAGAAAAACAGAAGATAGGTACTATATGACCACGACATGGTGTAGAAGACCAGCTTCCACGCGCTCTCCGGCATCTTGGAGATGTCTTTCGGCTGAAGACAACACCATTGTGCAAAAGGCTGTGGAACACAAGAGGGAAATAAATTCTAGTATTTTGTAGTAATACAGTATGTTGGCTTGATAAAATCTTGACTGAAAGTTGAAATAGTTTTAAAACCGACCGACACAGAGAGAGCAACTTAAAACAGATATAAGGCCATGGGTGGGTTTGTATACATTTGAATTTTTGACAGTTCTATTCCCAACTTACGTTGACGGAATTTTCAAAAAAAATTCTCCACAATTTGGAACGCTCAAATTCCCAATGCGCTCTAAGTCCTCGTGGTGGTGTAGTGACTCGCCTCAGTCCGGGTGGCGGAGGACGAATCTCAGTTGCCTCGACATCTGAGACCGTCAATCCGCGCTTCTTATCACGTGACTTGTTAAGCGTGTTACCGCGGAGACGTAGCGCATGCGGAGGCTTCGCTATTCTCCACGGCATCCACGCACAACTCGCCACCTGCCCCATCAAGAGCGAGAACCACATTATAGCAACCATGAGGAGGTTACCCCATGTGACTCTACCCTCCCTAGCAACCGGGCCAATTTGGTTGCTTCATTTGAAAATTCCGTCAATGTAATTATTATTTTTTTGGATCATCCGCTGTGTGAAAACCATAAGTCCGATCAGTTATAAAACATATTTCTCATTAAATCAGAAAAGTATGAAGGTCTGTACCGAGTTTGGTGGATGTAGCTTGAAAACTGTAGGAGGATTTTGAGTTAGAATCTTTGGTTTCATTTTGGCGGGAAGAAAAAAAAACCTAAACCAAGTCTGCAGAATAACAGTCAAGCCAACAGAAATAGCACTTAGCCTAGTTCACAATCTGCTGAGTATATGAGGGCTATAGAGTCCTCATTTATCGCCACACACAATGCAACACCATAAACTCATTACAGGAGCAACCCGGGGTGCCTTGCTCAAGGGCACATTTTGTAAGGGAACGTTTGTTTGTTTGTTTGTTTTTGTTACTATAGTGATGTCAGAATGATCAATTTGACAGATTACCAGAGTTTTGTAAGATTCAACCCAGCATCCTTTAAAATATTAGTCATAATCTTTACCCTACAGTGCTACACCACTCATTAAAAGGTAATGTTAACGCTTTAGTCCCATTGATTCGGTCCAAGTCACTGACAGACCTAGATAATCCATTTTTAACAAGTTAATCAGATCACAATTGGCCTCGCCATTATGTGCATGCTCCGAAATACAAAGGCTATGCTTCTTTCAAATATTACATTGTGCATTGTCACGTTTACCTAGACAGACAGATGTAGATTGTAGCTCAACTATGCAAAATCCCGCTGTAGCTCTATAATAACAGTGCATGTATTTGCACACTGTTAAAAGATGTAGCTGTTGGGTCAACACAAGCTGTTCGTCAGAAGTACTCTCTCCTCTTGAAACAGTTGTGGATTGGTCACTAAAATTAGCTCATGACATCAAATGAATCGTGACCCAACTATCCCTGTACTATTCCTTTGAGTAGCACCTCATCTTTGGAGCACCTGGGTGCTTTATTAGTATGTTTACATATGCATGTACATGTGCCGCAGTACATACTATCTCTTCACCTCTCATCTCTCACATGACGGACTATCTGTCCTGCTTGGTACTGATGTGTGGACTCCACAAGCCGAACGTCAAGTAACTGAAGATGCGACTTAATCATTTATCTGTACCACCTTCACCCAACGTCACCTGATCTACATTCTCCCTTTGGCCCAAGATGAGGAAAGTAGGACAAGCTGACACTTGGTAAGGCGGGTGGCCATACGTTGGCATCACGTGCCTTCACTCTAGTGATAGTGGGTCTTATTGTATCCTCTGATTGGCTGACAGGGCAGCTTGGCGCGCACGGCAGGGTCTCACCGCATGGCTCTCTATCTCCACCCGCTGGGGTTATTTATGGAGACCAGCTGTCACCAAAGGCCCCACCCCCATACCACTGTCACCGCCTCTAGATTGAGCAATTGTTGCCAGACACAGTCAGAACTGAACAACGCTGATCAGTTTGCAAACTTGAGGGGATAAGTTTACCCAAAAAACATGTTTATCCAGTGTGACAGACTGACTTCTAACTTCTGTTAGCCACAGTCACCATTCACTTCTTATTGTATGGATAAAAGATGCAATGAAAATGAACAGTGACTGAGTAAACGATCTGAGGCTTAAATATTTATACTTAATAAAACATTTAAATTACTGTAGCTCCAATAAGTCTCATGAGTTTTAAAAGATCAATCTCTGAGCTTTAAAATGTTCCTCTGGGAATGCAGATTTATTTTAAAGGTGCTATAAGCGATTTTAGCATTCTTAAGCTATCACGTGACCGAGCTGTTGAATTAGCCACGCCCCCTCATTCCAAAACCCCGCCCTCCAAAGATAATATTGAGACCAAAACGGAGAAAAAGAGCAGCATTCATTGTTCCTGTCAAATTCAACAGTGGCACAATAGCGCCCTCAACTGACAAACATTATGAATCACAGCCTCAATGATCAGCTTCAAGTACAACACTATGAGAACTAGTAAAATGACTGACAGGTGAAAAGTCTCAATATTTTTGTTTGCGGTTTACAAAGACTACAGCTGTCACCGAGATCGGTGAGATATCTCAGGACACTTATTTCATTCATATCTTTAAGGGAGTAGGAAAAAATTAACCAGCGGCAACTTCCAACTATTTATCCGCGCTCTCCCAGAACACGGGATGGTTAAAAGTCTGAACTTGACACCTAAACACAACTGAAACATTTTGTTATGGGGGTCTTGTATGAGAGCTACTTCTCTGCTCAAAATGCAGTTTCCGTAGCAACCGTTCAAGGATAGCAGGTGCTTTTGTTAAGCAAATAAAAAGCAAATGACCACGTCTCCCACGTATGTAAACGGACATCATTCACGATACTGTCCACACAGTGTCATTTCTCCACTGTTTGCCGTTCTCTCTTTGCATCTGCGAGATCTCAAGAGAGCTAAAGGAATAGTCCACCCAAAAATGCATTATTTATTCACCCCTACAGACAGAATGTTCATCTCTAGGTGAACAATCTCACACTCAAACACACACACACACACACACACACACACACACACACAAAGAAAGAGATGCCAAAATGTTGCATTATAGATAAGGACATTCAAGCAGTGATTGTGTCAATAACTTAAGAGAGTCAAAAACCACAGAGCCTAAATGTGTCCTCATTCACACCCGGTCGCCCCACCCCTTGCCTCATACACACACAAACTCCCTGTTGGGTCCAGCTATGCTAACAGTCTCTTCAATTTCCAAATGCTTTGACTGCTATTGAAACAACATGTTAGTTTACTGCTGTCATTTGAAAGACGATGTATCTGAGATCAACATTGACGAAACAGGGCGGCACAAAGAGGAAGCGTTGAGCTGTTAGAAGATGCCTGCTGATACTGGCACGCAACGTCCACTCAGAGCACGACAGCAAATGAGGAATACATCAATACTTATCAGGCCTCTGGGTGGACGTATACTTTAATTGCCTTTCAGGGTCAATACAGGGATGCACATTCCCAAGAGTCACTCAGCACCATGTTGTGATGTGTCAGCACCAACTACATTTGATCCATTTTGATGTTTTCAAGCGGTATTTTGACGTAGGTGCGTTAACTCGTACTTGTCATTATTATCTTATGGAGGGATACCCCTGATGACCTCTGTATGTTAAGAACCACTGTTAAGAAACAGGGTTCAAAGGTTAATGTCTGGACAATGCAAAGTGTGACATATTTATTTTGGTGGATCTTCAGACACCCAAAGTTCATCATAGTGGTGATGACGGTCACCAGGACCTTCATTTTTGTTTTTTTACATACCGAAGAATATTCAACTCATTCTTCAGTACAAGTTTTATAAATCTGTGATACTGGAGTATGTTGAGATAAAAATGAAGCTACAGTAAACTGGCTCCAATGGAAATGTCAGTCAGCGGTTGGTGGCCATTGTGGTCACTTCAAAGGCTAAAACCACATGTGTTCACCTGACCACCAACACACAGACTCACACACTTTCATACACGGTTTACGGGACCGGCCAGATGGCCGCATGCTGTTTGTCTCTTGGATCTGTGAACATGAAAGTAAAAGGGAACTTTAAAAATAAATGGGCTTCATTAACGCTAAGAGCTGATTTCATAAATTGTTTATTAGGTAACATGGCGACAGATTCTGTTACGTATTGCACCCATGTGCTTTAAACACCGGCCATGGTCCACGTGAGACTAAACACTACTGAGTAAGCCAGAAATTATCTCAAGATGTACAAGACAGTCTTGTGTTGCATTTCAAAGTACAAAATACTATAACTGCAACACTTTGTTCATTGCAGAGCTCACTGGGATTTTGCTATGCGCTTACCAGCATAGAAAACCACAAGGGATTAATCAAATGGCTGTACGTTGGGTTTAATGTTATTAGAGGTGGGAAAATGGCCGGGTCTAATGGTGCGTTCACATACAACTCGAATCGAGCGTTTCGCGTGGTGGGATTACATGCAAAGACGTGAATTTGCGGCGGGCGGCGCGAATGAAGCGGAAACGCGAAATCGCTTCATTCGCATGATGCGTCAGCACTGAGATTGTCCGGATGTCACTGACGTAGTAGCAGAAGAAATCAGGAAAAATGGGATGACAAAATGGTTGTATGACATGACGTCAACATTTCTGGGACTTAGACAACAGATACAGAGCAGCAATCATTGTGATCTCGGCCACGGTTGATGGAGGAAAGATACGTTTTCGTAGAAGCCCCTCCTCCTGTCCTTTTCCGGAAGAGAAGCGGGAATACTCGCGGGTTTGCATAACTCGCGCGAACGAATTTAATCCAACTTTCACATTGTATGTGAACGCACCATAATGATGGGGGGGGACTAGGAGGGGCGTTGCGGTCAAAAAGGTCAAAATGCCCCCAAAGATCGCATCCTAGTACAGGCCCTGGGTGGGAATCTTCGGACACCTTCGATTCGATTTCGATTTAAGGAGTTGATTCATTTTGTCCCTTTAAATATAGAGTTCATGATGCAGAACATTGGAATGTTTTGGGATGTGACTTATTCATTTTGGCCAAAATACAGGACGTCCTGACTAACAGAGGAGAGTTGGCAACCCTATTCTGAATGAAACCCAAAGTATGGACGGGACATATCGAAGGACTGTACATTTTAAATGTGGATATCAGCAAAATGTGAATTTGGTCAAAGTTTAGGCATGCACTAGCATATAGATGACTAACACACACACACACAAATCTGATTTAAAATTCTGATTATTAACAATTTTTTATTATTTTTGTGGATCGATCGAAAAATTGTGACATACCAGTGAATACATTTACTCTCCCACCTCTTCTGTTATGTAGAAAGGGACGTCCTGTTTCAACAAGAGGGATATAATTAGCCAAGAACCATGAGTTATTTAGGCCTGAGATGTTGATAAGTGACTAAAGGTCGCTTATCTCTTCATTTCGAAACCTATGCGTATTTTATCTCTGCCACTTGCAAACTGCAGCATTCCCGAGACCTTGCTCTCCCTGACTCGAGGGTTACAAGCCAGACAAGGTCCTGACGCATCGCATATTTCTGTATAAACGTCACGCCAGCTGCCCTGCGCCGTCCGGCATGGTTTCTCAACATGCTGAGGGGAAAGACTTCACTAAAGGGGAAATAAACCACAACACAGTGCAGTCTGGAAATGAGCCCCTATGAGTCATTGAGGTATTGACCACGGAAATGACGCCACATGCTACAAACTTGCACTCCGAGTGCACGTTTCAGCCCCAGCCATTTCAAATCAGGAAGTGAAATCAACGTTCGCCACATAAATGGGTTGAAAATAAGCAAAAACACAAAACCTGGGGTCCAAAGACCTCTTTGCATAGGCAGCTTGTATGTAAACAAACGTAAAATGCAAAGTCAAAGCTATGTAAAACAGCTCTATGGATACTTTGCTACTACTTAGGTGAGGTCTACATGAATTTATGAACCTATGAATATTGACCAAAACACTCAGAGCTCAAGAGTGCATGAAATGCAACACATACATGATGACTTGTGAACTTCATGCATCAATTGGTGAGAAGAAACAGTGCTACAGCTATGAATACGTTTTTTGGTGTTCAAATGGCCCTTAATATGCAAATGGTGTAATGCAACGATTTTTAAATATTCATTGAAGGCGCCAATAATCCTTAAAAACCTGGTGTTTAATTCAACACAGTCTCGTTCTGATCCTGACAGTGCATCGTGCAGATTTTTTCCATTATTCCAAACCTGGTCAAGAAACCGCATTAAACAACTACTATGTAAAATGTATTACCAATGGATTAATGTAGTACCGTTTATCAATAAGGTTTTTTTTATGACCAATAACAATACTGATATCTAGAGAGCATGATGGCTTATGACCTATATAATGCTGATTTATAAACAATATCATTTCATTTAAGTTTTTAACATATTTACTCAAAATTTGCTTAAAAATGACAACAGAAATGATTCACGATCCATTCTCAAGACACTTTGTAGCTTACACTTTATGTTAATATCCCGAACCGACAGTTATCAGCCAATTTATCCACTAATATTTATATGTCTTTGACTATTTGCGTTCACCTGAACTGCTAAATTTGCAGTACAAAGTTTAAAAACGGCCATAGGTATCCTCTAAATGCCAATAATCTCCAAAATGGCAAAATATCGACCAATTATATTAGGTTGGTCGATATCTGTCTATAACTAGTATTTGCCATGACGGCGACTTTTGCGGTAAGTAGAAGTAACATGCCGACTTGATTATCGGCCATTACAATGGCCAAATATCGGCCAATTATACAAGTTGGTCAATTTATATCTGTATCATTAATTATGTTTGCCATGATGGCGACTTTTGCGGTAAGTAGAAGTAACATGCAGACTTGATTATCGGCCATTACAATGGCCAAATATCGGCCAATTATACAAGTTGGTCAATTTATATCTGTATCATTAATTATATTTGCCATGACGGCGACTTTTGCGATAAGTAGAAGTAACATGCAGACATTGTTATCGGCCAAATGCAGATAATCTCAAAATATCGGCCAATAAAATATCCACACTATATATCTGTCTATCGCTAGTTTGACTTTTTGAGTAGAAACCACATGCAAAGATGGTTATCGGCCGATAACCGATAATCTCACAATGGCCAGAAACCGGCCAGTAAAATTCTAGATGGTTACTATATATCTGTGCCTTGATGGTATCTTTTGCAATAAGTAAAAAGCAAATATGGTTATCGGCTGAAAGGCCAAAATGTCTGCGCCTATATCGGTTTGGCCGATATAAAGGCTATCGGTCCATCACGAGCTGTTTTCGCATTGACTGGGACTACTACTTTATGAATACCTGAAAGAAATACGCAGTCAATCCCCTACGCATCTGCGTCCACATGACCGCACACATGAAGAACGTGAAGATCTCGGGCCAGGTGATGTCGGCATGATCCAGCAGGGTTCTTCTGGACCGCTCCAGTCCACAGTCTTTACAGTCATTAAAGGCACTGAACATGACTGAATATGCCCTTGTGGTGAGCTCCACATAACCAGGCATGATCTCCATCTCCATGCCATCGCTGGAGGAACTCTCATCGTTATTTCTGTCCATTACGCTAGAACTACTAGAATAATAGCTATAATAACACCTACAAAAGCCACCTAGGGGCTAGAAAGCAATGGGAACGCACAGGGCCAATGTGCCAACCACCTATAGCTTGGTAACTTAAAGCTGGTTATGGTCTCTCAAGTATCCTCTCTGTCTTTCTGTGTCTTCGAAATTAAGACTGATCAAATACTAATGCTAATTAAAAAGTTATGCCAAATAGATGCCAACATTAACCCCCAATACCAGGGGAAAGAGGAGATAAGATGTATTATAGCCAATGAAAAAATGCCAATGCCAGCTACAGAGATGTTAATGGGTTGGCATCATCTTTTAGCTGCTTAAATAAAAACAGAATTTGTTTTTACATAAAACATGTGTTTTAGCCATACGTCATAGCATGCAGCAGTTACCAAATTATAAATGCACGCCGGTTATCATGAATGATGCTGAAATAATCCGGAAATAGGTTCATAAAATCCATAACCAGTCTGTTTGACTCTTTATATTCCGTGCATTGAATTTTTCCATATACGATATTCTTCATGTGCCAAAATGCGCGTTATTCGGGTTATATAACATCTCTGGGTTTCTTGTCACATCAAGAGGTATAAAGCACAAATAATCCTTCAATATATCCACGTACGGGTTGAAGTAAAATATAAAAAAACGCTAATTGAAGATTAGATCAACCTGCGCACATAAGCGATCATTTTCACAGACGCACATGTCTGTCCGCAACACAAAATAAATAATAAAATAAATTAAGAAAATGTGAAACTGTGCTATCGAAATCAACCTAAGCCCTATATACATCCACCGATGCTGTGAAGAAGTAGAGGTTGGTGAGAAAAAAGCAGATAGTGATATCCGTTTCGTGGAAGAATTGTTCTCTTGAATCGGTTCGTTCGAACAATTCAGTAAATGAACCGATTCGGAAAGCGTCAACGAATCACTTGATGGTTAGTAGCCTCCGCGAGAAATGTAGAAAGTGAGTGATGTGTTTAAACCATAGACATTGGCTATAATAAGCAACGCAATATATGATAATACTTTGTTGTTTTTTCGTTCGCTTAAGTTAATTCGATCTAAAGAAAAACCTTGAAAGCTATATTCTCAATTGAAACAACTGTATTAAACAACTAGGCTAATGGCTAATGTTGATCAAATAGTCGTGTATAATTGTTTCTTTAGCGAATACGTATCGCACGCTGGGACTTTTCACAAGAATTGGTGAATGGTTTTGGCGGTTCTTCGAAACGAATTGTTTGAACGAACCGAGTCTCTAAAATGAATCGGACATTCTAACTCTAAAGGCCCGTTATCTTCAGACAGATGAGCGAGCGAGCGAGAGAGAGAGAGAGAGAGAGAGAATCGGAACGGTTTTAAAGTGACAGTAACATAATTATCACATGAAGTCACTGTGGACCGCAGCGTTTATTTTCCACTCAAAAAAAGTGTTTAAAAAAAAAGAAAAGAAAGGAAAATCATGTATATTATTAATGTGGTTTAAGAATTTACATTTGTAGCTAAGCTCCTATTAAAGTACATTTCATATAAACTCAACGGTTCAGAAATACTATTAAAAACAATTTAATCGGCAGCAAGAAAATAAAAATAAAACATTGCATTTACCCCCCTTGTCCCCCACACTTTCAATAAAACCAAAGTTTCACGAGGCATATGTGTTTGTGCTGTCTTTCATACAGCAAATATGTAAATGTGTAAATTCAAAAGTTAAAATTCACTTGGGGCGTGCTGAGTGACTCCAGTCAGGTCTCCTAAGCAACCAAATTGGCCTGGTTGCTAGGAAGGCTAGAGTTGCATGGGGTAACCTCCTCGTGGTGGTGATTAGTGGTTCTCTCTCAATGGGGCGTGTGGTGAGTTGTGTGTGGTTCGTGGAGAGTAGCATGAGCCTCCACATGCTGTGAGTCTCCGCGGTGTCGTGCACAACGATGTGCGGATTGACGTCTCAGAAGTGCCAACTGAGATTCGTCCTCCGCCACCCGGATTGAGGCGAGTAACCGCGCCACCACGAGGACCTACTAAGTAGTGGGAATTGGGCATTCCAAATTGGGAGAAAAGGGGATTAAAAATAAGATTACAAGGTCAAAAAATTGAATGAATCGTTCACAATAAGATCAATAACAC
Organism: Xyrauchen texanus; assembly: GCF_025860055.1. Classification (NCBI taxonomy): domain Eukaryota; kingdom Metazoa; phylum Chordata; class Actinopteri; order Cypriniformes; family Catostomidae; genus Xyrauchen; species Xyrauchen texanus. The sequence goes on from NC_068323.1 coordinate 6,120,577, forward strand.
GCATTTAGAAAATAGATAGTGACTTCATATCATGCCAACTTTAACATTGGTATATCTATGTTCTCAACCAAACGTTATGAAATGGTACCCAACATTGTAGACCTATAAGCTATGAAAAGCTTCACAAATGTTTTTCAAATGCACGTTATGCCTTCAATGAATAATCACATCAGTAGCCAATAGACTTTTCTTAAATATTGCACAATAGCATTGCCTAATATTGCCTTATAGATGATTTAATCAACGGATAACTTACAAGATGTCCTGTATGTACGCTTTGCTACATAAAGTGTATATATGCATGTAGTTGAGTGTAGTAGGCGTATTATTGTGGCACGGTTATATTTCAGTAAAACAGTGACTGATAAAACTCATTAACTATTGATTTGGAAGGAGATTAGCATGATCTTAGATTAGCATGATCCCCTACTGGTCAATGCCGGTTGAGCTAAGGTGGCTGAATCTCATGTTAGGACAATTGGATCCCTCAGCAGGCTCCAAACTTGCTAAACAATTCAGTAGATGTTTTACTGACTATCATTGCAGTGATGTTGAATGAATGACCCGCCGTGGAACTTTTCCTCTTGGTTTTTGGGCTTTAGGCTAGTCTAGTTATTTTTCTAGAGCAACAAAAACACAACTGAGCCAGCTTAAAAGTTATAGACTTACAAAGTCAAATTATTAAAGCATTGCCAACGTGCTAAAATAGTTTCCTATTACCACAGAAAGCTTAATATGAGCTAGCTTGCGACACAATCTTCTTCAGAATGATTGACTTTAAACTGACAACCAAATACTGTACTTTCCCAATGGAGGACTGTACTTTTCTCCACAAAATTACACTTCTTAATGAAATGTCCACACGGTGACGCCATCGGGCTGTCTATCACCTCAGCAGACATGACCTAAATTTAAAATAACGAACGTATTCCCCTTTACTGCTCAACTGAATTTCCTCTGGGACATACGAGACTCTCTGCTTTCTGATTGGCTCACTGGGAGCCCTATCCCGATCGTGATTGGTCAATTAGAACGTCACTCACTCAGCGCTCTGCGCCCTCAAGTTTGAAACTTTTCGAAAAGGAGGACTCAAGTTACAAACTGTGGGAACCAAACGCGAATGAAGTGGGTGAATTATTTATACCGGAGCCTCAGACACAACTTATACGTTGTGGTGACATTTTACCGGCCTTATATGAGAGGTTTGATTCTTATCCATGCCTATGTAGGATGATTTTTGGCTGTCAGGGTGTTTGTAAAGTCTAAATGGAGGTTTGAAGAACGAAATTAACACTTTAGACGCGCAGTATCCTGTTCAAATAGGGGAAAGGTGAGTGAATAAACGAAGTGCCTTTCATAACACTTCATAATTCTGCATGGTTTGCATTCAGGAAAACTTTAAAGTATAGATAATTCTTCATTAAATGTCTTTATTTCTTTTTCAAATAGGCAAATAATGATTTACTGTATCTACTGCATATATATCCATTGGTTGAAATTGTGTGATTGATTGATTATTGAAGGTTTGCTATCCTAGCAAAGTAAATGCATGTATATTAAGTGTTGTTTCCATATTTCCCTGTTATTTAAAGAGAATAAATATCAACATTTTGCTTCTATTGGATTAATGGACCCAATGCACAGACCAAAATGTACATCAGGGTAGTAATAATAATAATAACTAGACATGACACATGCATTGTTTTCCTATTGCATGCATGGACCAAACACAAGGATTGCAACATAAATCAGTGTGATAAATATTTGAGATGAAAGCCATTAATACTATGGAAACGCTCGGTATGTAACATGCCCGTAACTCATTGACAGATACAGGGGGATATGACCCTATCTACTGGACTGCAAAGTTCAGTTACATCATGGTAGCTTCAGTTGTAACCAAGGAAACATTAACCGTCAGTGTGCTTTTATTTGTCTGGGACATTCTGACTTGAGATCTTCTTGAAGCCATCTGACCTTTGTAATGTTCTGCACTCAGTAGATATTGCTCAATATGGGCAATAACCGTTCCACCTTTACATCTGGTGATGCCAACTGGCATTCATTATATGCAAACAAATATATAAACAAAGACTTGTTAAAACCATAAAGTTGGTTTTGAACCCTGATCCATGTCTTCCACTGGTCAGTCATGCACATGGTCCCGCCTGGCATATATATTGGTCTATCACTTTACATTCTTCAATGTGGATTCTTCAATGGGGCGTATGGGGTAATGCCATAAATGGTGCAATGCCATAAATGGTGCAAATGAGTTTAATTTGATTTTGAGTTTAAATTCAGATTTAAACAAATGACAAGTTAGTTTGCTCCTTTTGGCGTCATGTCGTATGCACGTTCCAGGCTTTGATGACCTTTGTACAAAATCACATTTAGTCGACCTAAAACCCCATATTTCAAAATTGGCTCATGCATTATTAAACCTCAGGACTATTTTGTGTAACTGTTGTGTGAATTTCTGGTATCATTGTTTATATTGTATTATTGACTCATGCACCTTCCTGCAGGCAATGAGACTGCTGCCTTGTTCCAAAACCTATTACGCTCCCTACATAGACAGCATTTTAAGGCATCATCACTTCTGTGCTCCCGGTATGAATGCTGTTCTTAAAGAGACCCTCTTTTGGCCAGATGTTTGGTCAAACGTATCCTTTGTCAACAAGGCAATCCCATAATACTGTACGTTGCGACGATCTCAAAAGTATAGATTCAAAAAAGTTAAATCAAATAAAAACAACTATTTTACCTAATGTTTGTGCATGCAATGTATTTATATGCTTATTTGAGTGTCACGTGTTTAGCTTAGCAACATGCTAATAGCAAACAATTGAAATGCATTGGGAGACGAGTCTTTATTGCACTTCACGCTGTATGACGCACAGATATGCTGCCTTTGTAAACCGTTCCAAATTGGTCACTTGGAAGGTTCAATTTAATTTAGCATGCTGCCTTAAGCCCGAAAAACAAGGTTGCCACTGAGAGCACTATAGCTTGATTAATGTGAACTGTCCACTTCTATGGTGAAAAAGTCAACAACTGTCATGGCGGAGCAACGGTTTGAAGAGAACATTGCTGGGCAAGTAAGTTCAAGTCAATATATTTGTAGTACTTTGCATGAACAAATCCAATTTAATGGCACAGACATTTGAAGTTAGCTCAAATCGCCCCCTTGAGTGCTGAGGTTTGTTATCGCCTTGGTAACGGAAGAAGGCACGTTATGTATTTTCAACCGTACAGAGCATTGGCAACAAGGTAGCCATGCACTTGCATCTGCGTTCTCGTACTTGCATAGAGTATGTTTCGGCCTGTGTAGGCAGCTGCCCGTGTAGGCAGAAGACAGCAAGTCAGCTCGCTAGGTTCTGAAACGGAGCCAGCATGTCAACTCCATGCTGCACTGTGATTCGAAGAGCTACTCTGGTCACATAACCACACCAAATGAGAGAGAATAGTTGAACAAAGTCAGATGACAGAACTGCTGCTGTTGCACACTGTGGTTCCACGTTGCCTCAGTCCATACCTGAAAACAGATGCATTGAACTCACCAATCACACTAGCTGCTCGCTAGAGTTTGGACACTGGCCTTTTTGTTGGCCTTACCAGCGGCAGGAAACTTCTGAAGCTTGTTTCACATTGCCTTGAGGGGTAATTATTAGAGAGGGCGAAAGAGAGTTTGGTTGGGCGTCAAGGGGGTCTATTATACCTAGTGAAAGCTATCCGTTAGCATTCCTATTCATCTCAATTGCAGTTGCTTGACTAGCGCCTGTATCCCTGAAAGGATGCAACTTGGGCACTCGTTCTGAAAATGTCTATTTTTATAAATGTCGCATAACTAATTACTCCATATTGGAATCAGGGGGTCAGTGTTTCGACTAGTTAGCTTAAAGCTGTAGTGTGTGATTTCTGTGCCACCACAAAAACTCAAACAAACAGAGAGCGTAACATAAATGTCATTATCAGCACAGTACATGTGAACTGTACAGTGCAGCCCAGTTTGTCATTGGTGCATGCACCTGGTGTTGACAAAGCAGTCGTAGTGCGTTGGCATCGCCCTCGGTGGATGGATTCACAGTCAGAATAATAGACTTTGAAAGGCTGAGCGCTTGACCGCGCGTGAGACAGAACGATACATGATAAAGAAGTGTATTCTAACCTTTAGGTAGGCAGTTATCCCCTGCTGGCAGATGCTATAACTGCACCATCATGTGGCCAAAAAGCATCTTTCTCCATTGATACGGCTCCCTTGCCATTTATTCAGTGGAAATTTTTCAATGCAATATATAAATAGTAAAAAAAGTAATTTTAGTAAATTTTTCACTGCAGTATTTTTTTCAGATCTCCAAAATATTGGGCACTGGTAAAACGACTCTTATCTAATAACATTTTTGTTGCTTGTGAAATTATTTATTTTTGTAATATATATGTACACCTGCTTTTGAATGGTTGTCAATGGAGAAAGATGCTTTTCGCCACCAAATGATGTAGTTACTGCATCTACCATAAGTGCCAAACTGTGGATGGATAGGCAGAGATTATTTAGCAGAGACGGGCCACTTCTATTAAAATAAATGGGAGAAATTGGAACACTCATCCAAGGATCTCTGAGTGCCCAACTGTCAACTGATGTAGCAAGGCAGTGCCACCTAACAGGTAAAAGAGCCAATCACCTTTTAGATACAGACATCACAGGTCTGTCAATCAACTCTAGAATGCACATTAGCTATAAAAGCCAGTCAAATTTGGGTTTTAGCGTAATATGAGGTAAAATAAAAATCACAATTGATGATACCAGTATTGTCAGATTTTACTGCTGATTTGAAATATGTTCATTGATCGTAATCTTTCTTGACCAACCATTTATGAGATTTTGGTCTTTCCCATTCAAGTAGATAGGAGCTGCAATGGCATGATTGGAAATGGCCACCCGAGAGCGTTCCAAAGATGACCGACAGTGGACAGACTTGCTAGAAAGACTTTGGTATGGGTCTATGCGGGACAGTAGAAGGCATTTCTCAATCTGTGGGCATTTTCAAACCGGGATGGCCATTTTTCAACTATCCAATGAAAGTTGGGAATCTCAATGAGGTAATCAGTGGGTGTTTTCAAACCAGGATGGGCATTTCTGAACCATCCAGTGAAAGTAGGGAATCTCAATGTAGTCGGCAAATCGTGTAAAGCGGTTGAAAAATGCCCATCCCTGTTTGAAAATGCCCACAGATTGGAAAATGCCCATTTTTGTTCTGCAGAAACACATGTCTCAAGCTGTGACCTGGTGGGTGTGGCCTACAGGTGAAATCACTCACACCCTTACACACCTGAGACAATCAGTTCTCACAGACATACCTTTGGAAAACCTGTGTCTTTAGTCACAGCCCAATAATCTATGGTGTGCTCCACAATCTTTTGCTTTCTGAGTCCTCAAGCATGGATAACATACATCTATACTTCCTAGAAGGTCAGTATTTGAAGCTAAGCAACATGAAACCTAAGATTCTTGTTACAGTTGTTTGTCCAATGGTGAATCAAACACCTTAGGCGGTGCTGGGATGGTTGTGTTCTTCTGTGGTTCCTATTCCAAAATTGTTCATTTCACACCGGTTGATTGCTTGTTCCCGAAAGTGTATTTTTAAAGAGTGCAACAACAGCACAGACTTCCATTGGTACATTTCAGATAATATTTAGTTTCTTTTCACCCTTGTAAACATTGGCACAGATGATAATGTCTGAGAGCTGGTCACTGCCCAGCATTTCTTGGAAAGCATTCAAACATTGTATTCTGCTGCAGCTGGCAATGCAAACCGAGAGAACTTGGCCAAAATGAGACTTCATTCATCTGAACGTACTTTAACTTTGCTGAGTGTTGGTAACTTTTTGAGATTCATATCAACCTACAAGTCTAATTCTTCTGAGACTACATTTCTTTGGAATTTCGAACTGCAAATAGATGTTTTTCATTAGCGTCATCTATGTTTTTTGGGAGTATATGTACAGCATTGAATTGTTTGTTCAGAAATGCATCAAGAATTGTTCTACATGTGTATCGTGTTTGAATTTGACAATCACGATCTCCCCTTCTCTCTTTCTCAAAGGATTTCCCTTTGATCCCAGCAGATATTAATACGAGGCGCAGCAGATGATGTGTTATCCTTTCAAAACAGCCGAGGATCTGTCCTAGTTAGAAGTCTCACTAACTGAGGATACCATCTCCTGAATATTATCCCTGGGAAAAGACACATCAAACATGCTGTTTTCAAAGTCATGCAAATGGCATGTTTCAAAAAGACAATGTTAAGGGGAAGCTACTGGTCTTGGTATAACTTCCTAATGATTTTGCTGGTTTAAGTCGCAACAATTCACCACAATGACCGGTCCTACGTGTGGTATTGAAGCGATCTTTTCAATGGAAGACGTCCCAAGGGAACGGTCATTTTAAGAAGGGGAAATTGTCCTGTCAGGCCTGTGTGAGACTTAGGAAGCCCATTGTTTTAAGCGTCAAAAAGTGTAGCGTTTGCCGAGTGAGAGAGGAAATGTTTGGATGTTGGCCTACTGTTTTATTTACATAAATCTGTGAATTGGCCATTGAGTTTGTAAACGTTTACAGGACGAGTACTGGACTCTGGAAACTGAGTTTTTGAATGAGTCCATGTGCAACAACGATGAAGAGAGATCTTCTATTGTTCAGAGACCGTTTCATGTCTCAACTCTTTTATGAGAATATAATTCTATAAGATCCATTTCCTCAGTGTCCCGAAGCGACACCTTTTGAAGTCTTCATGTTTCATGAATGTCTAACAGGTTTCATGCAATCAATCCTGTAGCATTTTTTTTCTTTAAAGTTTACTTCAGATTTAGTTGTGTTGATTATTGCATCTGTTAAATATTGTATGTTGTGATTGAATGGCATAATTTGGGCCATGCTGTTAATTTTTTTAATTAGTATTTTGTAATGTACCTGATTAGAAGGTTATATAATTTACAGCATTATCTGAGAATTTCTTTCACGTGAAAATACAATGGACGGCAGAATTCAGTATATGTCTCATTGAATCAGAATTTAATAAAATTGGGAAGTCTGTTTGGATACCCAGCCATAGCGGTAATTATTAGCTACGTTAGGTAAACTATTGTCTAATGGAGCATTTAAAATGGCATTAAAAGTGGCTATTCAAATATTGTCAATAACTACACACCAACATTTGGTTCTTGCTAACAAGCTCCTACTGAGTGATGGCTTAATTCAGGCTAATTTAGACCCCGTTACCCATTAGCATAGCATAGATTTTTTTGTTTATACATTTTATCGAATATTTTTTTGCTAGAAAATATAAATACAAACAAGAGTTTTAAATTATATTTAGACATGTAACAAAAACTTAAAAATGTACAAAAATTGCAAACCTCATATAGAATAATAGTAAAATAAATGTATAATTAAACTGCTCGTATAATATCTCCTGAAGTTGATCAACATTTTCTGAAGGTTTCAGACCGTAATTTTGAAACAAGTGCCATCTCTAGATGTTATTTGATGCAAAGATGTTACTGTCTTCATGTTTTAATGATATTCTTGTTTCATTTTGCATGTTTTGACATCAGATGGTAGTCATGTATGTTTTCTAAATGTCAGGGGCGGAGCCAGGAGTTTTTCCAAAGGGGTAGCCAGGCAGGGGCAAGCGATTAGTCTGTGGTGGCACAGAAATATTTGGGCAGCATTTTTTATATCGTCGTTGGGGGTGTGAGTGTATATAATGACTCCCGGGATGGAGAGGTTTGGTGACCTTGGTGTGCACAGTTTTTAAAAAGTTAAGTTTTTACATTTGTAAAGAGATGATTTCACCTCTACAGAACTAAATTGTGCCAAAAAATGACAACCGCAATTGCGAGTGGGGTGGCCAATGGGGTGGCCAAACTTCAGTCCATGGTGGCCACGGCAACCCCCTAGTTCCGCCACTGTCTATATGGACATTCATATGAGGCCTTCAAGATAAACCTCCCTTGTCCTGGATGCTTAACTCTTATTTGGAAATATGTAACCGCTTCTCTGTTTTAAGCTTGCTATTTTGCCTACAGTCTGGAAAGCCTTTATTTTTAATGGCTGTCTTTTGTTTGTGTCTCATTTGCAGACATCATGGATGCTTTCAACACGAAGAGCCTGGCTCTGCAGGCCCAGAAGAAACTCATGAGCAAGATGGCGACCAAGACGGTGGCTAACCTCTTCATAGACGACACCAGCACCGAGGTACTAGACGAGCTGTATCGAGTGACCAAAGAGTACACGCACAACCGCAAGGAAGCCCAAAAGATCATCAAGAACCTCATTAAGATGGTGGTCAAGTTGGGCGTCCTCTACCGAAACGGCCAGTTCAACAACGAGGAGCTGGCGCTGGTGGAACGCTTCCGAAAGAAAGTGCACACTCTCGCCATGACGGCCGTTAGCTTCTACCAGATCGAGTTCACTTTTGATCGTCACGTCATGAGCGATCTACTCAATGATTGCCGTGAACTGCTACACCAGGCTATCAACCGCCACCTAACGGCGAAATCTCACAGTCGTATCAACCACGTCTTCAATCACTTTTCTGACTGTGACTTTCTCGCGGCGCTCTATGCACCTTCGGGAGTTTACCGCACGCACTTGCAGAAAATTTGTGAAGGAGTCAACAAGATGCTGGATGATGGCAATCTTTGACCACTTCCTGTTGTTGTTTTTAACAATGTGATAATTTTATTCAAACATTTTTGTGTGTGTTTTGTGCCTCGGTTAAAAGAGCAAAGAGCTACTCTTGAAATACTTTTGGTGCCTTCTTGACAAGATTGGACGTTGAATGAATGTAGAAGCTCTGGAATGCATGTTTGTCCTTCCAATGGAACATCGTTCTGTTCGACCATTTTGGCTCCTATATTTTTCCGAATCAATTGCCGGTTTGGAGTCTGTTTACAATGTTAACTCAAACGATCCAATGCAAATCTTGTCCGAGGGTCATTTGAGAATGCAGACTGATCGGGCGAAGTGAGGGAAGGGTTTCAGTTGACGACCTTTAACCGAAGAAATTGATTTCAAGCACTGCGAAAACTAAATGCACTGGGGAACGTTTATGAAGCATTTCACCTCTAATTTTAGTAAATGAGTCTGGCTGCATTGCTTTTATCCCTTCCTGTAAATGGACACATTTGAATCTGAAACCCGGAGGCTTCTTGGCAACATGTCTGTTGTGATTCATCTTCAGACAGGAAGTTGAGCATGTGCTCTTTGCTAATGATCACCCCTTTGGGATTTATAAACCTAGTCAAATAGTGGTTTACATTCGCCCTATTTTCGTCTGTCCACTCCGTACTGCCCTACTGATTGGACGTCTTTACCATGACGCAGTTCCTATCCGAGGAACAAAGATGATGTGCGTTAGAACGTTTTACTGTACTACCTTTTCAGCATTCGTTTATTAGCTGTTGAAGGTTTTAAATATGAATGCATACATGACTGAGCCATTATTTCCTTTGATGTATCACCTCTGAATGTTTAGACAAATTAAGAACCCATTGAATGACATCATAATCTTAAAGTCCAGTTTTTGCAGTCAACGTGTTGTAGCTTTGTAGCTGCAGCAATTTCAACGGATTAAAGGAATATTCTGGGTAAAATAGCAGTTAAGCTACTTTGATTAGCATTTGTGGGCTGTCAATTACAACAGAAAATTACAAAGTCTAGACTAACATTGTAAGTGCATCGTTGCATGCACAATTTTTGTATTGTTTTAATAAGTAAAGTCACGTTTTCTTTTGGTGGGAGCTGACTGACAGCCGAATGTACTGTATATTTAACCTGGAATATTCATTTAATGCCCATTTTAGTGGCTAATACTGAAAGAATCACATCTTCAGACCACTGATCTGTGTTTTTTCAATCTTGGTCAATCTGCGCTACTTAAATGACTTTTTTGTTGCTTTGTTGTGTAGACGGCCTATATAAGGTAATTATTTAACCGTGCAAGAGCTCTTTATTTGTATTTTCTGTATGTATGCACTTATTATTGTCTTGTTCTTTTCATGTCAATGACTGAGAGCAGTTTTAAATTTGTCTCGATTTCTTGTGACTAGATGTTGAAGTCAGGCTGAAGCTTATAAATAAAGGATCAAATATTCCAAATACTGAAGGAAAGAAGTGAAACTTCCGAGCAACTTCTCGAACGCTGACAGCGGTGAAACCCATACCTCCTGATTATCTTAAAACCTCTCAGGGTTCAGTCTCGCAGGCTTTTACACTGTGTTTTAGGCCAATTTAAACCGATTAAAGACCAATGGAAACTTGATCTGAGCATTAAAGGACTGTCTTTCAAATGACATGTTTTTACAGTGGAATTTGGAAGGTTTTTTTTTGTTAATCATGAACAAATTCTGTCATTGTCATAATGTTTGCTTTCTTTTTTCCTCCCTTAAAAATTATGTATATAAAAACAGTGTGTTTGTGTATGTATATAAATGAATGTGTCGTTCTTAAGGGACATTATTTCTTTTACTTTGTGAACTGGTGTAAACTCGAGTATTAGTGTGTCTGCCGTGGATTACCGTATGCTAATCTCTCAGGCATGCCAGGGGATTGTTTGCAACACTATTGTTTTTTTTTCCCCAAACAAGAAATGTTTTCTTTTCCTTCACATGGGTTGTAGAAAGAGACTGCAGAATACATATTTAGTATGAAGATATCAGTAAAAAAAACAATTTCATGGTGTTTACTGTAGATCTTGATTTATACTAATGCCTAAGAAATGGATACATTTCACAAAATCTGTCAAGAACATATCCGGGTCATATTTCACCCCTATATATATATATATATATATATATATATATCTATCCCAGTGGGTCAAAAGTTTACCTACCTACTCAAAAGCCTCACCCTTTTCCTCCAAACATAATGATGCTCATTATGGCCAAAAAGTTACATTTTGATTTCATCAGACCAGAAGACATTTCTCAAAAAGTAAGATATTTGTCCCCATGTGCACTTGCAAACTGTATTCTGGCTTTTATATGGCGGTTTTGGAGCAGCGGCTTCTTCCTTGTTGAGCAGCCTTTCAGGTTATGTCGATATAGGACTCATTTTGCTGTGGATATAGATACTCGTCTACCTGTTTCCTCCTGCATCTTCACAAGGTCCTTTGCTGTTGTTCTGGGATTGATTTTGCACTTTTCGCACCAATCTATGTTCATCTCTAGGAGACAGAATGCATCTCCTTCCTGAGTGGTCCCATTGTGTTTATACTTGTGTACTATTGTTTGTACAGATGAACATGGTACCTTTAGATATTTGGAAATTGCTCCCAAGGATGAACCAGACTTGTGGACGTCCACAATGTCAAGAAAAGAGGCACTGAGTTTGAAGGTAGGCCTTAAAATACATCCTCCGGTACACCTCCAATTCAGTGCACCTCCTATCAGAAGCTAACTGGCTAAAGGTTTGACATAATTTTCTGGAGTTTTCCAAGCTGCTTAAAGGCACAGTTCACTTAGTGTATGTAAACTTCTGCCCCACTGGAATTGTGATTATAGTCAATTAAAAGTGAAACAATCGGTCTGTAAACAATTATTGTAAAAATTACTCGTGTCATGCACAAAGTAGATGTCCTAAACGACTCGCCAAAGCTATAGTTTGCTTGTATGAAATCTGTGGAGTGGTTAAATTAGTTTAATGACTTCAACGTAAGTGTGTGTAAACTTCTGACTTCGTGTGTGTGTGTGAAAGTGTGAAAATGCAAAAAAACCTCAAGATATATTATTTCAACTGTAAAGTATTTATGCATTATTGTAGTATTTGTTGTATTTTAGGCTTTTAAAGGAAATTTTGGGAAATTTAAGTATTTGAGAAAAGACAAAGAATTGTGATTCAGGACTAAAATGTACCGGTACAGTAATGAGAATCACTTTTGAAAAATAATGTAAATTACTAAAAATAAGACTAACATTTGTGAAAAATGTCCTTATAGGAATATTCCAGAGTCAGTACAAGTTAAACTCGATCTACAGCATTTGTGGCATAATGTTGATTACCACCAATATTTATTTTGTATGAAAATTGTAAAAAACTGTTACATTTAGGCACTTACAATGGAAGTGATTGGGGCCAATTTTTAACGCTAAAATACTGTTTTAAAAGTTTAGCCACAAGACATGATTTTAGTGTGATAAAATGGCTTGCTAACCATTTTTGAAGTAAACTTGTATCCAATTCTACAACTTTGTGTCAATGAAGACGTACTGTAACGTCTGTGATAAAAAAATGTACAGCTCAAATAATACATGAGTTTTGACAGAAGAATGTGCTTTTATAAAATAAGCTTTCAATAAGTCTTTTAACCCTCCACAAATTGGCCCCATTCACTTCCATTGTAAGTGCCTCAATGTAACCTTGATTTTTGAGGAGAGATGAGTCGAAATACATTTTTGTGGTAATCAACATTATGCCACAAATGCTGTCGAATGAGCTTAACTTGTACTGACCCTGGAATATTCCTTTTAATTATCTCAAATAATTTCACAATGCAATAAAAACACTATGAAAAGAATCAATGTTTATTATATAATAGTATCTGTATAGAAAGGTAATCTTAATTCTCCCTGTGGTGGTCTTGAGCTCGAAACCATTCACAGGGATTTTCACAGTCCTGACAAGTGAGAGACAATATAAAAATTTGTGATGACGCACTGGTTTCATTTGCTATTCTGCTCATGTCTGTTTCTCTTTGCCGTTCTGACACTCATCTTCCATTCTCTGTGCTTATACGTGAGACGTGACAGTTACCTGGGACTTAAGTTCTTAAAGCCGGCAAGATCTTTTTTTGACTTTTCTCTCCTCTAGAGTGTTTGTTTTCAGTTAAAAGCAAATGCAAAAAGTAAAACAATCCTTATAATATGAGGTTATTTATATATATAATTCATTAATATTCTGTATGTCTCTCAAGGTTATATTACAGACCCTGTTGGATGGGGCCGATTTAATGTATTGGTAGTGGAATTCCTGAGTTATTAATAGCTAGCTAGCGATGACATCACATTCGACCCAATCACAGCTATGTCCCTACACACCTAACCTGCACAATGCATGGTTGCCTTCTTGGTTACCCTTCAGTTGTCTTGGTAACAACTGCCAGAGGTGTAGAATCACCATCTGACCACCAGACAAAGAAAAGTCACATTTATAGAAAGTTCAAATCAGGTAGCAGAAGCTTATGTAACCGGTGTCTTTGTAAACAACAACAAAGTTGTAGCTGTGTCATGTAAATGTGAGTTTGAACACTGCAGCTGCCATGATGGGGTCTGGAAGGCCGTTAGTGTTATGTAGTGTCTGCAGTCTTGACAGGTAACAGGACTCACTTGTCCAAACTGAATTTTAAATGAGCTTCTGTGTGTGAGGGTTTTTCTGCTGTTTATGGATCACACTCAGCAAAAGAGTGACTGCTCAAAGCGCCAGGTTTACCAGCACTGCAGCGATGTTTCGAGTCAAACCGAAGGCCCTCTGGCCAACGCTCGGGACCGTTAGCTTTCCAAGCACCTCGTGGACAATAAAGTGCTCCTGTGGCAACTTTCAAGTTCTTTATCGGTAACGTTTACAACAGCAATGTTTTTTAAAAAAATATATATTTTCTGTAGTTGCCGTGAAATTTACTCTTTATTCTGTGGAATACAAAAGGACACGTTTGGCAGAATGTTGGCCTCAGTCACCATTCACTCTCGTTGTTGGGTTTGCAACACCATAAAAATGATGTTAGTAAATGATGACAGAATTTGTATTTTTGGGTGAATTCTCCCTTTAAGGTCATGCTGTTTGATTCCCAGATCATTTGGATAAAACCATCTGCTTGATGTAATCTCTTTGACAATCTCTTTATATTCTTAATTATTTTGTACATTTTGCGGTTACTGAAACATTGAAGATGCTGTTGAAAATGTCCTTACGTAGAATTAAATTATTTGTATTGATAAATGATCAAATTATTTGTATAGATGTCATTTTATATTCTATGTATCTAAAGCATAATTATGGAAAGATATGAAGGGATATTTCCATGCTGCAGAGTGTTGGAGTATTAATTTTAAAGTCACATCTTCATGCGTTTTAATGGACTAGCCCTTCCTGTGCTGCCCCATAAAGCACTAGAGGGGGAGTCTGCCTGCCCCTGAATCCCGCAATGAAATCCCGGGTGTAATTGTAGCATACTGAGGCAGAACAGGAGTAATCAGATCAGTCCTGAGACAGCACCAGATAAAACTCCCCCACCACATCCCTGATTGAAGTACGACAAGATCCAGCAAGTAGGTAAATGAGAGAGCGAGAGTGAGAGAGAGAGAGAGAGAGAGAGAGAGAGAGAGAGAGAGGAAAAGCTGTGTGAGGGAGTGGGAGGAAGAATCAGCCAGAAAGGGAGGCAGTGCAGTGCGAGTGAGGAAGCGAAAGCTTGAGATAGGGGATGGGGAGGGAGGGAGTCAAAGGCAGGAAGCGTGCAAAAGCCAGTGGAACAGAAATGCAGGGAGTTTGAGGGAAAACGAAGGCCCTCCGCCAACAAGAGCAAAGTCAGAGCGAGAGAGAAAGAGGACAAGAGTCCTGCAGAAGAAACAACACACCAGGATAACATCAGGAACAAGCACAGGGAGGAAACCAGGAATGAGAGGGTGGGGGTCAGAGGAAAGAAACATGTAAAAGAAAGTTTGAGGGTAGAGCAGATGCAATAAATATCTCCTGGTGATGAAAAGGACTGGACACTCATGAGTCTCCTCATGAGGCCACAGTATGTTCCTAGAGACTAAAGGACCAGCCACACCAACCCGATTTCAACTACGAAATGGATTACATGCTCAGAGGGATATGGGTCAACATCTGCCAAGACCTAAAGGTGAATTGCTTGCCTATTTTGGGAGTGGGGACCACGTATGTAACACCTGTGGACCAAAGCATGCAAATTCCTCCTGCAGTGGATGCAAGCACACTTCCATGCAACATCTAGCCAACCAGGGGGTTCCTGGAGGACTAGATGTGGTTGGCCAGAGTGGTAAGACAGAGTTAACCAGAGTGCAGCAATATAACAGTGTCTCTGTGAACTCCATCTCAAGAGAATGCAGCCTTGTGGTCCACCAACAACAGACCGAGCCACACCTCTGCTTGAGGGATTGTGATCTGGACTTGTCAACACAGTTAAGGGGGCATGGAAACTGTGGAGTGCCTGTTTGTGTGGAGGGGCAACAATCAGGCTCTGTGAGAGGGGCCCTTCTTAAGAAGCGGCATGCTTCAGTCTGGATGGAATCCTATGAAGACTGCATTGCCGCTGATAGTTCAACCTTTAATTATGGACATTGCACTCCTAATGGACAGGAAACTTTAAGTAGATCGTTGGGACATAGGTCGCAAGACTTGATCGGACCCAGTCTGACACGTGAAGTTATGCTTTCTAACAAAGATGCCAACAAACTCAATATTAACCACCAAACGAAAGTTGCCCAAGGGGATCTCAATGGACCAGGAAGTGGGACTTTGAGTACTAACAAGACCCAAAGAGCAATTCAGGACCAGCTTCAGAGAGTAGTGGTGAATCTTGAGGAGGTTCTACATGACCTGAAAGAGATACATCTGGAAATGAAGGAGGTAAAAGGTTTCTTCATTACTTTGGATTGTGAAATACTCTGTGGGAAAGCAGATTAGCAGATGTTTCTCATAACGAGTTAAACAAAGGGTGCAGGGTAAAAATTCTGTTTAGGTAAATCCTTTTATACAGTTCAAACTGTTAACTATCCATCAACTGCTGGATACTCTGGATGTTCATACTTCAGATAACACATGGACTTTACATTTTGGATGTAGTTGTATTTATCTTCATATCAAGACTACTGTTTATAGAGCACTTTGTATTTATTGTACACTGGGCAATTCGACCACCACAACGGGATAGTGAAACTTTAATGCAGAGAGGATTGTCCTGATCTGCTCCATTTAGCAAATGTATTCAGTGTTGAAGAGGAATGTTGTCTTAGTTGAGCCAGGGAGCAGCTGCCTGCTTATAGCTTTCTGCTTTGGTTTCATACGCTTGTAAACTAGCTTTTCGGCACTCATGCCCTGATGGTGCCAGTACATATGTAGTACCCTATGTTTCTAGCAACTAGAAAGAGTATTTGCACTTCGTATACAAGCTTTGTTTTCCTGTTGGAATTTAGGTGGTCAAGCAGATAGACGTGTTGACCGCCGACATTGAAATGGGCGAAGATGTACCAGGGGACTCTTTATGGAGATGCCACTCAAGTAGGGTAGATACGAGCGAAGGTGAATTGGAGTCATCGAGACATGGAATTAACAGGAAGGTGTTCTCTCATGGGGTCCACTCTGACAAGCCACCAAAGGGTAGTGTAAAGCGAAGTTTAGAGGGGAAAAAGGAACTTTGTTCATCAACCAAAGCCCATCCTTCATGCACAAGCACCCTACCTGTAGCCCCACCAGCGTACCCCATTAAAGATCAATGGCTTTATGATGCAAAACAAAGACTGAAATCACCTCAGGAGATGGCCGCTTCCCAAAGACATGAATCAGGGACTGCGACAGGACACAGAGGCAGGAAACCACCTCCTTACTCCTATGCCAGCACTGTCGGAAGAGTGAATCCTAAAGCAAAAGACAAAAGTCAGAAAACGCCACCTTACCCTTTTAGACGGAGACTGCTCTCGACTATTGTTTGAGCGGACAGTGGCTTAAGAGCACAGAGTGGAACTTTAAGCACCATCTTTGAAAGAAGGCCATAATATGGTGTGACAAGCACCTTTATGGTAAGTTTGGTCTAGAGACCAGAGCCATTTATTCTCTGTCTTTCAGACTGCAACTGAAGCATGTAATACCTTTTCTCTTATGGTCTATAAAGACACAGAAACATCATGTACTAATCAATCTGTATAGTGACATGGTTCAGATGATTGTTGACCATTTAGAAATACTGTTTGTCAGAGGTAAGCTGAAGGGAGTGGGAGATTATTTTCTAGCCTTGGATGACATCTGGAGTGGGATGCAATCACAGTTCCGGTGGCCCTGATCTCACAACAACCCCCATCTGTGAAAGGATTATTTTTTATTGCATTTCCTAAATCTTCAGCCAAAGTCTAGTCTTGTCTTGTGTTACCTTGACAATATAAACGATCAGTCTCAGATTCACCATTACAGATTTGACTAAAATCACAATGCTAGTGGTCTTGTTACAATCCAAACATAAGCATATCTTAACAAGTACAGCAACACCAAATGGAAAATTGCAGGGTACTCTCACAGCAGTATGTATCCCTCATTGCAAGAAAATATTTTCTGCATGAATTTAATTTTGAATGGTTGAATGCCACAGAATCTGTTAAGGGTGTTAAATATCAATTATTAGGATCACAATGCTAGCTCATTTTTAGAATAGCAAAAAATAGCCATAGTTGGTAGTTGTAGGACTTTTTTTTTATTTATATGGAGCAATGCCAAATGCTCATATGTAAATAATGTACATCTTTTTGCAGGCCCACACAGATGATACAGATTTAAGCAGAATTTTAACAAAATTTTGCCATTCACAAAGATATACTTATCCCCTGCACCTTGCATGTTCCTTTATTAAATCCATCCATCCATCTTCTATAGCTGTTCATCCAAAGAGAGATGCAGGTTGTTCTGGACCCTATCCCAGCTGTCTCGGGCCGAAGGCAGGGAAACACCCGAGACGTGGCCAGTCCATCAAAGGGCTAACGTTTATGAAATATTTTGGCTATTTGTACAATGCTTTCAGCTACCAATAAAAAGTGTTATGCTTGTATGAATACAAAAAAAAGGTCATTTGATTTCAACATAATTTTTTCATTATTTCAAATGTGAAGAAGGATAGAAACCATTGTTCTGACAACAGATTTATTAAAATCTCAGTACATCAGTTATTCGGATAAAGTACAATTGGACAAAGAAAATCCAGTAAATGTCTGACTTTTCCTCCGCCACAGAAATGATCGGAAAGGATTCTGACATACCCCAAAGATTTTGTTGGAATTCTCTACGAGTGTGCAAAAACACCTGCATAAGACCAGAAAGTAAGTATCTGTTTTCTTGATAAAGCCAAAATTAGGATAATAACCCTAAACACAAAATCCTGCCAGGAAGAGAAATCGAACTACTGTTCTGAGATTATTTCTGACATTATTTCAATAAGAAGCCTTCATATTACCTCACTTCCTAATTGGAAATTAGGAATAAACGTAGATATATCTATATTTTTTTACTGATATTTTTCCTTTATTCATCTTCATTAATATATTTTTTTGTTTACATAAGTCATATGATCAATCCAGTACATTCATCCAAAGGTCTCTACAGAAGCTTCATGAAAAATCTCTGTGCTATTTGTCGCAGGAAGTGCCGTCTTCCGACACTTTGTGTTGCTTAACTTCCTTCACTTGACCTATGAACAGTTAAGTGGCAGAGCTTCAATAGCTGTCAAACGACCAATGTCCTTGTGCGATTGGACAATCCTTTCAAGGATCAGCCAATCAGAGGATTGGACAATCCTTTCAATGGTCAGACAATCAGAGGATTGGACAATCCTTTCAGTGGTCAGACAATCGGATGATTGGACAATCCTTTCAAGGATCAGCCAACCAGAGGATTGAACAATCCTTTCAGTGGTCAGCCAATCAGAGGATTGAACAATCCTTTCAAGGGTCAGCCAATCAGAGTTCATTGTGGCGTGTCCGACCAATGACAGTGAGCTTTGAGAGCTCGGAACGGAATTTTCTATCTTTGTGGGTCACTGGAACACAGAATAAAGATTGCATGTGTCAATTTATCAGACCGGGAGGGGTGTGCTGCACAAATAATTTCTACATTACTAGGGCTTGCAAGATTCAAGTTTTACTCATCCATATTTAGTCAATATATAAAATATTGTATTACCTTAAGAGCCATAATAACCAAGAAAATTATTAGAAAAGTGTATATTCACTATATAAATTTCAATGACTTTTAAGATATTATTAATTTCCATTATTTTTCAGACCTACAAAAACTTCCCTGGTTTGCCATGATCGTGGGAACCCTATAGAGTGTTGTAATACTAGTGTAATGGGGTATTAAATGTACCTGTGGACTCTGACACAATGTACTCTTCTTCTTTCAAAGCAACATCCCTCTGTCCACCCACGTCTGTCTGGGACTGAGAGAGAGAGAGGGATGAGTGACACCAGACACTAATTACGAAGCTGCGAGGTGTGGGCTGAATAACAAAGAGATCCCGTCTGAGAAAGCGCAAAGAGAGACATGAGTCTATGGAGTGCTTGTTTCAAACAGGCTTTTGAACTTTTGCTATTTGCACAGGGGACAAGGCCACCAGGATACAGTGTCAGCTCACTACTGAGAATTTCAATTTCAGCTGAAGATAAAGATGTTTTCGTGAAGACTTGATTTGCAACACCTGTACAAAAAGGGCTGTCTGCTTTTGATCTGAGAGTTGACAAGCTGTAGGAGTCTGAATTAATGTTCAATGTCAAAGGCAAATGTCAAAGTCTCATTTGGAGAAAAATCTTGAACATGCTCGTCAAAAATCTGAGCCGATTCTTTTTATGTGCAAAATAAAAAGGTATCTTCTTAATATCATCACTCTGTCAGATACATAATCACGTTAAAAGCACATTCTTCATTTTGAGTCATATACTCTATAGATTGCTGAATGTTGAAGTGGCGACAAGTAATGATAGGTAGTAAGAAATTATTTTATGGAGTTAATGTGATACTTACATATGCGGTGGTGTACTCAATCTTGGCTCCTTTTATTTCGGCTTTGAACTGGGTGAAAAACAAGTAAGTCTTCCCTTGGGGCCTTTCATGAATATGAGAGACAAAAATCAATACAATTCCAATCAGTTCTGTCCACGGGGGGACTGGCCGATTCAGGACAATGATTTGTGTCCAATTCAGCCTAAAGTCATGGTCACATGTACAGCGAAATTCCAGCACAAAGTGGTTGTGTGTGGATGTTGAGCACGTGTGAAAACAGGAAAAAACGAACTGTCAAGCAACCTTTTTAATGGTGTCATAGTGAAGTTAAAAACTCACCACTAAAATAATTGTAAATTATGAAGCACTGGGCACAAAGAGGTCACTGCCAAACCAAGCAACTTCCTATTGGTTAATGTGGCGAATTTGCCAAAGTTCAACATAACTGACCCTTCACTAAGCCCACCTTAAAACAGCTTCTGACCAATCCTGTCTTAGCAACTGTTGATCTGCTGCCATTACTCTGACACGTGTTTGCCATTTTCCAATGAGAGCTTATGGGAGTAATGTATGTTTGAGTCGTTTTATCAAACTAATCCAAATAATGTAAAACACGTTGTTGTCGGGTCATTTGTAATAGTGACACAAGTTACCCAGAGAGGATAAATGGTTAAATGGTAAATGTTCTGCACTTATATAGCACCATTTTAAACTTAGCGGTATTCAAAGCACTTTACACTGTGTCTCATTCACCCATTCACACAACAATGACCACAGAACTGCCATGCAAGGCACTAGCATTATAAACAGCTCTGTTCACTTATGCTAACGTTATTAGATGTGTAATCGATATTAAATTACATTTTTCTCTTTTCAAGTGACTAATAATTGTTGATTCTGATTCAGTCTCCACAGTTTTCAATCACAATATGGTGTAATTAAGTTTCTTTTACAAAAAACTTCAGATAAATATGCATTACAATGTCACTCTTCATTTCAGCCGTAAAAATATTATCCATTTAGTTTATAGGAATACTTTGCCAAAAACCATGTTGTTCAAGGCAATCTCCCATTCATTCCAATGGGGAGTTCTGCAGAGTTTGTCAGAGCAAGCAACCGCAACCAAGGGGGGCGAGGCTTGGCAAAGGTTCAATTGAAACCCATGCATTTGGCAGATGCTTTTATCCAAAGTGACTTACAGTGCACTTATTACAGGGACAATCCCCCCGGGGCAACCTGGAGTTAAGTGCCTTGCTCAAGGACACAATGGTGGTGGCTGTGGGGATCAAACCAGCAACCTTCTGATTACCAGTTGTGCTTTAGCCCACTACCACTCCATATTTCGTATAACGGTTCGATTGATTTGTTACTAAGAACTGTTATTAAAATAAAATATTTATTTTATATTTTTATATTAACAATATTAGAGTATTATTAACCTTACCTCCATACTGAACAGGAAAACAGCATGTCATCATCACTTAGTCCAACACTCATTTGCCATTGCTACTGGGAATGAAAAATGAAAGGCATACACACTGAAGTCTGAAACTCTTTATGGGCAATTCTCTAAAATCATGAGATTATACCACATCACGTAATGGCCACAAATGCCATGTCGGTAGTGGTGGCATGACATTTTTTTAAAAGTGCTGCCAGCTACAAAGCTGCAGGCCTAAAAAAATAAATATATATTCAGGGACAATATCTGTCAGGTTATTTATCATGAAAACCATGGACATTGTAGTGAGCGGTACAATTATAGGAATGAATGCTTTGTCACTATTAATATTTCTTTGGCCTATTTATTGCAGGATATTAAGACCTTAATTTGGCGTTAGTGCCAGCATTCATGACATTTAATTGGCTTAAACCAGTTAATTTCAGACTTTCAACCTTGGGTCTATTGATGGAAAAACCTTTAAAAAAAATAAACATATGTGGGTAAATGGTTTTATAGTTTTTCCTACTTCATATTTACATTTATGCATTTGGCAGACACTTTTATCCAAAGCGACTTACAGTGCACTTATTACAGGGACAATCCCCCCAGAGCAATCTGGAGTTAAGTGCCTTACTCAAGGACATAATGGTGGTGACTGTGAGGATCAAACCAGCAACCTCCTGATTACCAGATTAGCAGTTATGTGCTTTAGACCACTACCACTCCAGTTGGTCATTTATGTATAGATATTTTCTTAATAGAGGCTTCCTGGGTGGAGTGTATCTAAGGAGTTAAGCGTATTACACAAAAGAAATCATGCTTGGAAAATGTGCCAAGGTCTTTAAATTAATCCACATCATACAGTAAAACAAAAACATGAAGACATTTGGCCATTATGCATGTATAAGAAAGTATAATTGAGAGCAGTGAGACAAATCTTGACTGGCAAATGTAAATGAGTCAAAGCACATTTTTATTAGTACAAGTAGAAACAAACTCTGGAAATTCCTTCATTTTTGTGGTAAACACAGTTTCCAAGGAGTGCTTTGAAAAGGTCACAAAAGGAATCAACTTAAAATCTGGATGCAGTCCACAAAAAAAAAAAAGTTCCTCCACAAGGACTTAAATTACAAATTTCATCATACTATTTACAAAGAAATTACAAGAAAAAAGCCTCAAAGATTCGTATTTACAATAATGTACATGGACGCCTGGAGATAGCCCGATCCTGCTGAAAGACAAGAACGCAAATTCTATTAAACAAACCATTTTACAATTAAATAAAAATGCATCTAGTTATTCTAAAACTTCTGAACCTTTACTCACCTATAAACGATTCAGAAGTGTGTTGTGGACATCTTCATATACCTGATTGTAAATTTCATCTTTTGCTTTCAACCCGTTCAGGTATTCTGAGAAATGACACAAAATGAATACCTATCTGAAACACTGTTTATTTCGGTTAAACGCCAATAGCCAGAAGGACTTGTAACGTACCAATTGGCAAACCACAGTTCTCCATCTCAAGTCTGTGTTTCAGGTACATGGGCCACACATGACCATCGAAGAGCCCCGGTGGGTCGGGAACGGTGTACTGCCTCGTACTGAAAGAACCAAAGATAAACATTTGTTCTGGTTTCCCATTTGTAGCCTTATTGATGCATGTTTGCAGTTTTAACACACCTTCTCCTCCTCTTGCACTCCTCGTATGGGATAGTTATAAAAAACGATTTGTCAAAGAACTCCACCAAAGGCCTGTTCGGGGCGAGACAAGATGTCAATGTTAAGATAAAAATGGGGTCAACCTAAAATAACTTTAATGCTTGTTTCTCAACCACATAATCTGGAACGTGCAAAGGCAGTTCCCGATTACTTAACATTTATATTCTGCACATTCAGTCCTATGCACCCCCCCTACCCCCTCCTTATCTACTTTTATGCAGGGCATCACATGACCTGCACTGTACTGTACATCATGTGCCCTGATGCGCTCAATACAACATACATTCTCAGAAGCTAATCTTTGCCATACATGGTGGTTGGGCCCCAAAATGTTGAATGTGCCGCTCACTTGTAGTTGTACAGTAGAAATCCTTCTATGATCAGTGTGTGCATTTGGCTCTCCGTGGCCTGCATCACCTGGATGCCATGAGAGCGGGCAAACTTTACTGGGTTCTCAACCCAGCCCTTGACGGTGTTCACCATGGCCTCCATATCCAGAGCTGTGATCACTACAAAAGCAGAACAAGAGCTTCAATGGAAATCTGAATTTGAAAATGAAAGTTGAATTGTAATTATATCACACTGGAGAGAATGAAAATGGGTTGGGAGGGAAATGTTTAAGTCTTTGTTACAAGGAGGCGAGGCATACACCGATCAGCCACAACATAAAAACCACCTGCCTAATATTGTGTAGGTCCCCCTCATGCCACCAAAACTAACAAAGTCTGCGGTAACTCAGATAACTGCTCTGTACAATTGTGTTGAGAAAAATATAATCTCTGAATGCTATTCTGAGATGCGGGTTGGCGCTGTTTTGGCGGTACAAGGGGGATATACACAATATTAGGCAGGTGGTTTTAATGTAGTGGCTGATTGGTGTATATATATATTCTCCTACGGTCGAATATTCTTACCATCCCACTGTTTAAAGCCGTCCGCTCCAACCGCTATCTGATCCGGTGACTGAAATAACAGTGACCAATAAAACACTGCAGCAACTCATCATCTATCTGCGGTCATGTTTATAAGAGCCAAACTGCTGATCTAGAATCAGTTATCCATAAACTGATCAATGCAACTTAATAGGAGTAAACTGATCTTAGATCAGCATTCAAGTTTTTTTGCATACTGTATATACAGACCCCCCTTATCAAAGCCTTTTATGAAAAGAGCCAAATTAAAAGTGCCAGCAAATATAATATAATTTTTGTTTGAAGAATGAGTCATTACAAAGTAGTCTTTTTAAGTTTCGGTTACTGTTTGAGAAAGCCATGCAGTAATAAAAGAGAAGACAGAAATAAGCTACAATATTAAAAATGGTATCGAATAGGCCTACGTAATTAGATACTAATCTTCCAATCAATTACAAAACAAAAGCTTAAAAAAAAAAAGAACTAAAAGACTATAAACTAAATATATATGAGCATGCAAAGAATGGCTCCCTATGCTAATGGATATTACCCTGACTGTTATAGTAACCATCATAGGACACAAATACTGGATTAAAACAAATAGTGAATTAAATTAAATTGAACTCACCTTGAAAAAGTCATCCTGGTGGACCACACAGCAGTTTGGTAAAGCTTTGATTAATCTGTTCGTCAGGGTGGTTTTACCACCATTAGTCACACTTTAAATAAAATTAAAATACGATGCCATTAATAGGAAGTCTGAATAATTTTAACAACACATTTAAAGCATTTTTTGTATGTTTAATCATATTTGTGAGTCCATTCAAGTAAAATAAAAGGCGGGATGGGTTCATCAGCTGTCTTATGACAACACACGTGCTCTAGTTTACATTATTGTTTATCATCCAGGTGTCTAATACATTAATCTACGAATTAACTTTAATAAATAACAACAACATGTACGAATATACAATAAAGCAACTTTTAAAGTTGTTACAATCGTTACAACCACTTCCCACTTTTTTTTTTTTATTAAAGCTGATGGTGGTGAGGAACAAACACCTTTTATAAACGCATTTCACAATAAACACGACACATCAGCCAAAATAATAATAAACGTTGATGTACATTACAAACATTAAAAATACAAGTGTAAAATTTGACTATAGAATTTAAGGCGCCAGTGACCGTTAAAAGATTCAGAACGTTCGGCGCGCATACAATTTTAAATCTCCCGCTCATTTTTTTTTAAGTACCAAAGCATGTGGTTCTTTAAAAATACACACCAAACATTCAATGAATGATACTATAGTGAATATATCAACTCATTACCAATTATATAATTACCCCTCTAAAAAACTTATTAAAACCAAATGGTTGTACTGTTATTATTACAACTCTTTGTTAATATTATATAGTTCTTAAATGTCACTTACCCCCCAATTCCAATGATGTACTTCATTGTATCCGGTCAAGTTGCTTGAAATTTTACAATTTAGACTAGCGAAAGAAAGTCTAAAACATATCAAAGATATTAATTTACCTCTGTAGTCACTAAAGGAAGACTTGTGAGAACAAATGGGCATGTGGGTTTATAAGCAAACAGACACGTCACTAAAAGGGCGTGGCAAATGTGCAATTCGACCAATCGGAGAGAACGTAAGGAGAACACGCTGTATGAATCAAAGAAATAAAAAAATGTTCCCGGAAAAACATTAAAAATTGAGTACAAGTTGTTAAAATACTGAAGCTGTAAAGAAGTAGATAAAACATTTATTAATAGCTTTCCTTTGATTTAACGTATAACCTTATCTTTTAGCTAAATGACTGTATTGCCTATTATAAATATTGAAAAAATGTTAAAATAAACAAATCAAGTTTCATATTGCATTCATTTGTCAGTATATAGATAGCATTAGCAATGATGCAATTATTTAAAGACTCTGTTTCCTAATACCAGTTGACAAGGGCAGTGTGTCAATTAAAAGGCTTGTTCTTTCGAAATACAGAGTTTTTTTAAAAAAAATATTTTTATGGATATTCTGAATAAACCCACAAATATTTAGGTGAAGGGTCCCACGACCAGAATACCAACAGTCCTCCAGGATGCTTGCAGGGCAGCACATTCCTCATGTTGGCAAAATTGCATGCATTGTTGGTTTGAGAGGTGTCTATTTATACTTGACAGATATGTACTTGTACCATGTGGGAAGACTATAGTGTCTACATTTAATTTTAAAGACTGACTGTATAATTATTATCTTTGAAGCATGTTAAGTGTCTTTCAATGAGAATTATAAAGTTAAATATCAATTTAAATTAGAATTGTATTGACTTTAAACACACAGGATTGTGTAATTCTATACTTCAAGCCAAGGCTTATAGCCTAATAAGAGTAGAAGTTATGACACTAGAATTGTTTCCTATTTCCAAATTAGCTGTCCATGACTGTGAGGGTCATGCTTTATTTAGATCTAAGAGAGGGTGACTGGTCACTCCATCATAAAGACTGTTGATGTAACAGATGGAAATATACTGAAATAGTCTCTGAGACAAGTTTATCGAAAATACCTCTGGAGGCAAGAAATTTCAACAATTCTACTTTCAAAACTCCACCAATTCTGCTCTAAAAGTGTCGGGGCAACACAAACCGTAAGTCCTAGAGAAACCAAATTTGGCAGGATGGTCCCAAATCTCCCCCACTACTCAGGTGCACTCGCCCAACCATCCAAACCTAGGTGGCGCTATAATAAGCAGTTTTATATTTTTGCAAAAATTGTGGACGAATCCAGAAGCATGCGTTTGGTGACGCTAGAGGCACAAGAAATACACACTTCACCAAGATACTTGCAAATATCATAGTCATTCATATACCATAATGTTTAATTTAGAAACATTTTCGTAGCAAACATAAGGCAACATAAAATTACTGCTGAATACGTTGATGCCAAACTAAGATAACTGGCACTTATCATTTACAATAGCTCAAAAGCAGGCCATTAAACAAGATGAAAATGGATTGAAACAATCAATAAACATCCAAGAAAGCGTACCAGGCAATCATAATCAGCAAAATGGAATAAGGTTATATTCAATTTGGGTGCATACACACAGAGAAGTGCAGGGTGGTTCTTGCAAAGCCTTGAAATCGACATGCACCACCAATCAAATCCTGTGCAACTACACACATCAATTAAGTGCAGGTCACATGACATTCTTAAAGGAACACTCAGTCATTGTTTTGCTTTGTAAGTTGCACTGGCCGATATCAGTTCCTTTGGACTTACCACAAAGATTGAAAAGTCCAATTTTAAAATTAAAAGTGATTTGTAAAATGATTAAATATACAGCAACTTTCTTTACGAACCATAACGCCGTACACTAGGTGGTGACAGTGCGGAGAAATGTGGTGAAAATGAAGAGAAGTTGTTAGTAGTATGCAAAGCTAATAGGCTAACGGGCTAGCTTGTGAGCTAACTGGAGAAAACGGAACAGAGGAATGATTAATTTCACCATTTATAGCTTTTGTGACATATTATTTAAAAGTTGCTCTTTGTTATGTTTACCCAGTTAAGACCACATGAATCATACAGCGTTTGAATGGGATTTTAATAGTTATTTTAGTCAAAAGAATGGCTTTTTGATCCAAGCGGGACATTATCTGGAGAGGGCGAGTGGTGTAGTGGGTGTTCCTTGTTGTCTTGCAGAACGCTGACAGATAAACTTGGGTTATAAAATAAGTAGTATTCAGCTGGTCATGTGACCTCTTCATGTTGACTCCCTGTAAGTTGACCCACTCCATGTAAATAAATTAGGCTACTGATAAAAAAACAAACAAACAAAAAAACACTATTCCTTCCTTTATGTGTACATTTTGATAAAACAGGAAAAGTTTTATAAAAATGTTCAGCTTTAAAGATGACAACAATTAGGGCCATAAAGCAGGGACCAGCCTATTGAAAAGTCAACAACTGCAAACGGGGCAACTGATCAGTGTATGATGATGGCACTGTTCGTCTGCTACCGAACACAGCCGTGTTTCTCTGGGCATAGTGCCATCTGTTGGTGGGCTTCAAGATGCCAGCTTCCTATTAAGGATTAAGGTTTCCTCTTTGTTGCTGATCTGAGACCAGTTTTGTATCCTCTTTTATAACAATAAAGGACAAGTTGGGAACATGAACGCTGTTCCTGGATCAGCATTAAAGAGGAACACCAACAAGAACACCCAAGCTTGTGCACTTAGTGTCCAGCATCTTCAACAGCTGTTTTCCTGGAGACAGATGTGTTTAGTTATAATGATAGGAGTGAAAAGAAAGCATTACAACATAACATTTGGAGGTCTTCTCACCTCTCTAGATTGGTTGAATCGTATTGCTGTTCAGGGTGCCGTTGTTCTTTCTTTTCCTGCTCCATTCTAACACAAGAACAGCATTCTGGCTATACTCTATTGTTGACTTTCAACAATCAAATTCATGCAACACAAGTCACTTTTTCATTGTAGATAGTTGTATAATCTGACTAAGGGTTCTGAGATACAGTAGGTAGTGATATGCTGTAGATTACCTCTCGTTTCTAGCTTTAATTCTTTCCTCTTCAAACCTGCAAAGAAAAACACATGTTCAGCTCTTGTAAGGTAGAATCAGATTTTAGGTTTGGTTAAAGACATGTGTACGTAAGAGACTTGTTCCTTACTGTAAGACACACTCTGGGATCTGAATGTGTTCCAATGGGACAATCTTCTCCAGCTCTTCCAGACTGTGCACATAACGGATCTTATTCATGAACTTCACACTGTAGAAAGACACAAGAATGCAATTTATGTTTAGAAATCTTATTTTTATTTATTTATTTATTTTTGTCATAGAAAACTTTCATATACGTTTACAAGGCGAAAGTGTCTTGATGTTTACCTGATGAAGGGTTTGGAAATGGCAACGACTGTTCGGATAAACCAGGATGGGTGAGTGATGATCAGAGATTTCAGGTTTTTCCTCAGTCTGAACATAAAGATTGGTTAGGTTTATCTCAATGTTGCTTAAATATCTCAACAAAACCATTTGGATAAACGCATACCTTCTGTCAATCATCTGATAGCACTTCTTCAACCAGCTAATGCCTGGCATCTTACTGCGTGGCGTTCCTCCATTTATAAAGATGATGAGGTAGTCCTCCGCCACCAGCATCTCCAAATTGCTCACCACATACCTGAGTGACAGGTGTAAGGAACATCATGAGCTTTTCCACCTTGTGTCTCTGCAGAACAAAAATTGGTGTTTTCCAATCAGTGGGCGTTTTTAAAAAGGGACAGGTGTTTTTCAACCACTTTACATGATTTGCCTACTACACTGAGATTTCCTACTTTCATTGGATAATTCAGGAATGCCCATCCTGGTCTGGAAACTGCCACTGATTACTACATTGAGATTTCCAAATTTCATTGGATAGTTCAGGAATGTCCATCCTAGTTTGGAAACTGCCACTGATTACTACATTGAGATTTCCTACTTTCATTGGATAGTTCAGGAATGCCCATCCTGGTTTGGAAAGTGCCACTGATTAGCTCATTGAGATTTCCTACTTTCACTGAATAGTTGAAAAATTCCCATTGCGGTTTGAAAACGCCCACAGACTGGGAAAAGGCCATTACTGATCCTTAGAGACCTATACTTAAATTGTCTCGACACATAAGCAGACCTCTTCTGGGCGCATCGAGTTGCAGCAAACAAGTGTCCAGCATACATGTGACTGTGCAAAGCTAGAATCTAAACAAGGTAAAATATAAAATAGTTTTGATGTTTTTCACCTTTTTTGGTCACTCAATGTATAATCTACATACTTCCATTTGTGGTATTTAATACATATTTTTATCCCCCTTTTCTCCCCCATTTGGAATGCCCAATTCCCACTACTTAGTAGGTCCTCGTGGTGGCGCAGTTTCTCACCTCAATCTGGGTGGTGGAGGACAAGTCTCAGTTGCCTCCACTTCTGAGACCGTCAATCCGTGCATCTTATCACGTGACTCATTGTGCATGACACCGTGGAGACTCACAGCATGTGGAGGCTCATGCTACTCTCCACGATCCACACACAACTTGCCACACGCCCCATTGAGAGCGAGAGCCACTAATCACGACCACGAGGAGGTTACCCCATGTGACTCTACCCTCCCTAGCAACCGAGCCAATGTGGTAGATTAGGAGACCTAGCTTGAGTCACTCAACACGCCCTGGATTCAAACTCATGACTCCAGGGGTGATAGTAAATGTCAATACTTGCTGAGCTACCAAGGCAGCCATTATTTAATACTTATGATGACTTTATAATTATACTAAAATGTTGAAAACACTAGTCATTAAGAGTGAGTAAGTGTGTCCAAACTTTTTACTGGTAGTATTGACTGATTATGGTGCTTCCTTACAGGAAGAGGTTTTCCATGAGATAATGGTAATCTGGACAGCTGCTGTCAGGAAGGTAACATGCCGAGAACACAACGATGGCATTCAGACCCTCGCCATAGTACCCTAAAAAGAGAAGTAGAGACCTCAGTGGAGATGCACATACGCTGCATAAATGACTCCGTCTGAAAGCATAAGGTACCTCCATGCGATATGACGTGCAGGTAGGGTCGTATGACCTGCATGTCTATGCGATATTCCTGTTCGCCGATGATCACAGTCCTCCACAAACGGCCGTTGACACCCAGCCCGTCCACAGCATCAGTATCACTGTCAGCAGGGGGCGCTTTACCTGAGGTGACGGGTGTATCATCTGAAAGACATACAGCAATTTGATTGGAACATTCAAACTTTCTTTCATAATTGTCTTCCCAGCGCCATGAATCACAGCGTAGGTCTTACCCTCCCACTCCAGGTCGTTGCCGTTGGTGGTGAACTCCAGTGAGTCCGTCTCATCTGGAGTCTCGATATCATCCACATTAATATCCAGATCATCTGGCGTATCCAGGAAGTCATCGGAGAGCAAGGAACCTTCGCTCTGGTCCAGGGACAAGTTCATGTCTGGGGCCACTAGTGTGCGTCGCTTCCGATGAGCTCCGACCCCTCCAGCTCCACCAGTGAGGAGAGAGTTTGGAGGAGCTGAGCCAAGAAGACAGAAGAGCAGAACATAAATTAAATTCACTCAAGACACACAGACACTGAAAGGAACATGTTCGGATGAGCTTTTGTAAAAAACGAAGTCACTCACAAGTTCTCCCGTCACTCAGAGCACAGGTAGACTCCATGTCGCCCTCTGCAGGAAGTGGCCTAGTGACAAAACATCTCAATTTAGCTTATAATGCCACAGGATCATGTGACAGGTGCTCTTAAAGGGATAGATCACCCAAAAATGAATCATCTGCCAAATGAGTTTGTGGCAGGGCGGAGGGCGGGGCCGGGTCGTGATCCTACACACCTGGTCCCGTATTAGGCTAATTATGCCTCCGTGAGGTTTAAAGGTCGACTGCAGAGGGCTGTGCGGGAGAGAGAGATCGTTGACGGACATGTCCCGCCCTCCACCCTGCCACAGAGTTACTGTGATCTAATTACTTGTCAAACAGGAACACATGGAATACATTATAGTTTAAATTCTTATCAGATAACAGTTACTGACTTTTAATGAAGTGAATTACTTTTAATTACATTACTTGGGTTACACATATTTGTAACGATATTATTTGTGAAGAATACATTATGTTCATGTCATGTGTATGATTCTGTGACAGATGAAGGGCACATTTAGCCATTAAATATAGGCATTATTTGAAATTCGTTGAGCGAAAAAACTAAATTTTCTCTGAAAAGCTGGGCTGGACTGTTAATCTGGCATAGCGGGCATTTTCCCAGTGGGCCGACACACTTGGGGGCCGATCAGGGGCGGACTGGCCATCAGGAGAACCGAGTGGGCCAGTGGGTCGGCCGCGAAACGGGTCGAATGGGCCGTTATGCAGAACGTACAACAAAACGGCGCCTCGATATGCAGAAAAGGACAGCGAACATCACCCCCACACACACACACACCCCACTAGACAACATTTGGCTCAACCCCACACCCACATTCAACAACTTTTGGGCTAGTTGCTATGTAAAATCCTGCGTCGATTTCTCTTCCCAGTCCAGCCCTGCTGAAAAGTGTTAAAGATAGTAACTTAAAAGTAAAGTAATAAGTAAAATGCTCATTTAAAACTACTGCGATAAAGTAATCTTTAAAGTAATCTGCTAAAATATTTCAGAAAAGTCATTAGTAATGTGTAATAGAGGTAGATCGATATAGCTGTTTTACCGATTAATCGGTGCCAATAGTTGCCATTTTGAACAGTTATCGGAAAAATCTCTCATCATCATTTCAAAATAAGAGTCCGCGGTTTGTTTCGGGCTTGTTTATACTTACAAAGTCTGCCGTTATGCACCAGATCTTCATTTTCTGGTTATTATTGGGATTTTGGTTGCACAATACAACATAACTCCCAATTAGTTGGTTATCCTCCTTTCCCACCACCTTAGTTATCGGCTGACCTATAATCTGTAACGGATTACTTTTTGAGCAATCCAACGCTGCTTGCGACAACTCGTAATAATTTTTACAACTTGGCTCATACGGAAATGTACGACTTTTATTCCCATGTGGGCCAACCAATCAAAAAACAGAATTTATAATCGATACAATACGGGCATTAAATTTAAGGTAGCCTCAATACATCATTTTTATTTAAAAATTATTTAGGCTCAAGTTTGGGTCAGAGGTTACATTTATGAAAAATGGTCCTAAAATAGTTTGTTGGTTCCCTTATTTTTCTCTATGGGAGGTAAAGTTGTATTTTTCGAAATGGCAATCGTATGAATCGTACTTAAATTCATAATAAATACGACTTGTCATGAGAACAGGATGGTCATCATTGAGCCTGTTTACATCCACATCAATACACTGATAACTCCCAAAAATCAGCGAAAAACAAGAAAACCCTGTTTACATGAAATTTCAAATAATCAAGTTATTCTCTTTTTTGATGTCAAGCCCCAAAACGGGACGTCTACAACAAATAAACACATTGGATGAGCGGTAAACGAATGCCGGTAAACGTGCAAAATGCGCAAAAATCTACCCACGTCGATCGGTTTATTCTAAAGCCATTTATGGCCGTACACCAATAAAGAAAAGCAGTTTTATGTGTTTACAAACCCACAAATGTTATTGGTTATTTTAAGGATAATAGGTGAACATACACGTAAACACACTCATTTATGTTGTTCCAAACCCATTTGACAGTGGAACATAGAAAGCCATTTTAGGCTAAATGTTAGCCAGTCGCCATTCACTTTCATTGTCTGAAAAAAACGATACAATGAAAGCGAGTGGTGACTGAGGCTAACATTCTGCCTGACATCTCCAATTGTGCAAGAAATCAAGTCACGCAGGCTTGGAACGATTTTAGAGTGCTTAAATGATGACAGAACTTTCATTGTTAGATGAACTGTTCCTTTAAGACTGGAACACATTGGGATATGCTAATTAGCACCCAGAGGTCCAGATAAATAGAAGGGGATGTCAGTGCAGTTGGGGGTTGCAGCAGCTGTTCCTGCATCAAACATAAGCTATTTCACTTGCAAAGCTCTTCGTTTAAACCTGAAACCCACATTTCATATGAGAACAGCAAATCAATAAACTTTCGAAAGACATTGCAATCAACCTAACCACATAAATAGAGCAAAATATTCCTCAAATACTAACAAATAAACGGCATGTTATTTATAACACAACAGCATTCATGTGATTAAAGTGTTCAGTGCAACAATAATGCACCATCCAAATATGTTTCCATCACTGCAGATCTGATCACAACACAGATACGCACTTTCAAAGATGCTCTCCCTTACCTGGTGTGCAAGACGAACAAGCTTTTCTCTGGGTTTCTTATTCTGCAATGGTTTACTCTACGCACTCATGAAACCTCATTGTCTTATAGGTTAAGCATCACTTCTGGGAATGCTCTTGTCTCTCTGAATCTGACCTGCCTCCATTTTCCTGGTGATGCTGCTTGTGTTGTTGGCAGCTCGCTGCGTCACATGACATGGCTATTTTCCATGCTGCACCTGCTCCAGCCTCAGATTCTCACTCATGATTGGCTGAAGGAATGATGCTCTTTTCCTTGTTGTAAGCATGAGGTATGTCCCGCCCATTTTACTGAAATAAATGTTTAAATGGGAGGATGAAATGTTTAAGAATCAGTCATTTAAATTGGTATTATGGACCTGAATTGAGAAGATCTGATGGAAAGAATACAAAATGTTTGTTGTTCTAATGAACAGAGACCTGGGGAAATCATCATCCATCCATTCGTCTCTCGCCTCCATAAGCTCCATCAACCAGGGCTGGACTGGGGAGAGAATTCGGCCTGAGGTTTCCATGGCAACTGGCACGCTCGGTTCTCCCAATGGCCATTCCACCACCGATTGGCCCTAAAAGTGTGTCGGCCCGTAGGGAAAATGCCCGGTATGCCAGATTACCAGTCCAGCCCTGCCATCAACGGGTCAAAGTCAACACTGCCCATGATGCCCATCACTGAGAAAATACACATTTTTTGTGGTGAATTAAATTTAGCAAAAAAGATTAAGTACTTTCTACATGAAATAAGTTAGTTTATGTGTGAACATGAAAATATTAAGTAAATTCTACATTTGTAATCAATTCAACATAATGCTCTAGCTTATAAATAAACATGTTTTATGATTGTTTGTCATTTTTACAATGTTGACATCCTTCAGAAAACCTAGTCATATTTATTCACCAATTTGAGTAGGATTTTGCAAGGCCATTACCATGTCTTGAACATTGGGGGAGACCAAACCATTTTCGGGGTGGGGTTTCCGTTACGGCAGGCACTCACGTGCTGTATTTGTAGTCCTTATCAACTCTTCTCTAAAACATAGACGCTTTAAATTTCACGTTTAAGCTTTGGCTGTGTGTCATTTATGTTTTAATAAAACAAAACGTGCTAGTATCTTTAAGTAATGTTTATCGCAGAGCTCATTTTACAGATGAATTGAAAAACCCCATTATAAAAACCAATAAATAGAGCGCAACAGTCAGTTCCAGAAGTAAACATCTCATTCATTTTTTCCATAAACGAAATGATTTTCAACGATAATTTATATAAACATTTGAAGACAGACCTACCGTGAGCTCCGAGGTTGTTCAACAATGGTATATGCTTCAACCAATCCATCATTTATTTAAACGTTGTTGTTTAAAAATCGTTTAAAAAAAAAAAACTACATTACCCAGGGTCCAGCAGAGAAAGCTACACCAATCAAAGAACCAGCCCAGGAGGGACCGCCCACTCCCATGACGCACTGTGAATGACGCAATCAAATCGGTTACGCTTCACCCATAAGCTGCTTGTACGTATCTGATTATTTCGCAATTAATGTAAAAATAATAGTGTTTCTATACTCATAATTAACAACCTCAAACCAACACTTTTATTATATACAATATATTCGCATTGTTTTGAATTCAATGACATCATTCGCAGTGCTTCATGGGATTGTAGTTTGTTCCCTCATGAAAGAAGGTCTTATGCCTTTTTCTTTTTGTCTGATTTTCAAAATTTTTGATATATATTTTTTTGCCTGAAAACAACGTTTGTAATGTTGTGTTTCACCTCGAAGCTCTGGCCGGTTTGGTTCATGGATTAAAACTATTTTATGGAGGATTTTATGAAAAGCCTATGCAAAAAAACAATGGGAAAAATACATTCGGAACCAAGATGGCTGAAAAAGTGGGCGGGCACTGTTCCGTCTCTGATAGCACAGGTTTTCGCTCATCTGCAATACGTCAATAAGTTTGTCTTGGATGTCAAGACATTCAAACAGATGTCTTTGAGATGTTTATGATCTTTTTAACAGGTTTAGCATCAAATGTTGATGCTTTCAAGATGAAAAGATCTAAGACATCTTGGAGATGTTAACTATCTGGTGTTAGGCCTCCGGGATAGCCTACAATTTGGCGTCATGGCTGAGAAGCTCAATTACTGTACTATTTATTAATTATCTTTAAATGGTTCCTCACTTTTTTATCATTTAACCCTTGTGCATCAATTTAAAAAGTTACTCAGAGGTCCTTAGAGGACAAAAATGTCCACGTTAAAAAAAACTATATTATATTATATGCTATTATATATTAATATTATTTTCCACTTTCACTGACTTTTTTTTAACCAACATCAGTCCAGATCATAACTACCAAATATGCTTACGTTTTCAGGATTTTAACGCTTTAAATGCCAGTTTGTTTACATAATGCCACCTGTTGTTTTTTACACACACACACACACACACACACACACACACACACACACACACACACACACACACACACACACACACACACACACAATTTTATCTGCATCATTTATTTAATTGGCCTGCATTGCTCTTATAATACAGCAAACAGAAAATAGGGGAAAAGTATGTATTTGCTCCATAGGCTAAACATGAGAAAAATGGCGCCATCTTGTAGAAAATATTAAACATTTATTTTTTTGAAACCGGGGCTCCGGGATGAAAGCATAATATCATAGAATTCATGATTTTATGCTTTACTGGCATAATAAATTACTGGATCTAAATCGCTGCCCCCTTCGGAGCCGCGAGGGTTCAGACAGAATATGTTCTTGTATTAATAAAGCTAGATGCAGCACAAAAAATGAAACAGAATGTAGGTGTTTCGAGACGCTTTAAAAAAATAAATATTAAATTAAATTCTGCGCTGCTGCGTGAAATGCTGATAAATAGTGACGTAAGCGCGCCATGAGCGAAGCTGCTCGGGTACGGATGCGTGATGTCATTAATAGAGACATGGGGACATTTTTTTTTTCTTTCCCTTGTTATAATTTATAAATCTAATTTGTTCCAAGTTTGCTGAGTTTCAATAATTAAATGTATTTTGAATATAATTTTTTGTCAATGTCTTTTGCAGTCTTCTATGTAAGAACCCACACATTTATGTTTACACGCAAAAATAATTGTTAATATTATACATTTTGGTGGACGCATATGCTACTGCTAGTGTCCGCGGACCGCGGTGGGCCATCGTGAGCGGGAAGGTTTTTTTATTATTATTATAATTTTTTTATTAAACTTCAAACAAACAAAGTCAATGTACAGTAAAAACTACAAAAAAACAATACAGGCAGTCGTGAGGACACGTGACATACAGACCAACGTCACAGCCACGTGACCGTCTAAGCCGCGCCGCTGCTGAAGTTTCTATGATGGCGGCTAGTAATTATTTTGGATTTACAGCTGCTGTAGCTGCTGCAGCAGCAGCCGCCGGACCGCAATTCAGGTGCGATTTAAACACAATTAAAACCCATATATACGTGCTCAAATTATTTACAGCAGAGAAAGAGCCATGACAGTGGTTTTATAGTAGCCTAAGTTGCACGAGGCCATTGCCCCACGCATCTTCCGGTGTTTGTAGCCAATGCTACTGCTGCTGTTTATTTATTGACATTCGTGTTTGTACTTGTATGATATAATGCATTAGCAAACTGTTTGACAGGTGTGTGGTCAAGCAACACATGGCTAGCATTGGTCAAGCAACACATGGCTAGCATTTTGATTAAATGAAAAGTACCATGGCACTACCGTGATTTTTGGTAACATTAACCATGTTGGGCATGTGCCATTACTATATCATATTATTTTTAAGTACCTTGAAGTACTATATAAATACCATTGTCAGTGTTGGGTGTAATGTATTACTATGTAATTAATTACTGCAATTAAATTATTTTTCCTTGAAAAAGTAAGGGATTACTCTTTCTTAATTTTTATGTAATTTAATTACTGTTACTTCTGATGTAATTGCATTAACCCTTGTGCAACCTTCGGGACATTTTTGTCTTGTTCATTTCAGTTTTCCCAATCATTTTGGCTGTGTTAATGCCAAACGGCATACATTTAATCAAAGGTGTTTATTTTGGGGAATTGTTATATTTCAACCTCAGTATCTGTAATACAATGTCCCCATTGAAACCCATTAAAATGGCAATAATTAATCCCAGTGCCATTAAAGCATAAAACCATGCTTTCTATGATATGCTTTCATTCTGGAGCTCCGGCATCAAAATCGTCATTTTTAACATTTTCCACCAGCTGGCGCCATTTTTAAAATTTTTAGCCTGTGGAGCAAATACAAGCTTTTCCCCTATTCTCTGTGTGCTGTATTATAGAGCACTGCAGGACAACTGAATACATGATGTAGATAAAATTGTGTGGGTGTGTTGGTATGAATGTCAGAGTGTGTTTTGTATGTGTGTATTGAGAAGTGTGTGTGTGTGTTTTCATCTGGAAGATGTATTTTTTTTGGTTGCTTGCTCATCTGCAAGACGTCTCCTCTCAGATGTCAATAAGACATTTATCAGATGTCTTTGAGAGGTTTATGATTAAGAATGTTTATAATTCTGATCTTATTAAGATGTTCAGCAGATGTTAATAAGATGCTTTCCAGATTAATTCACTAACCTGTGTTTCTAACATCACTATACAATGGTACAGCCACAGTACATTTTGTGAGGGTGCAGACAAACTATATATAAATTCAAAATGATAAATGTAATAAATGTTATGTTATGTAATGCAGCACCCAGCCGCCGCCCCTTGCGTATTCCCACCCAACCACTGGCAGCTACAACGTTCAGCCCGCCCCTGGAGTGGCCCACACTGTCACGGCGTCATACCCTGCAGCTACAGCCCAACCAGCTCAGCCGGCAGTGACTGCCACATACCCCGCCTTCATCAACTATGGCTACTGCCAGCCCGAACCTTCCCAGCAACCGACGACCACCCCTCAAAGCTACCAGGTGTTAACCGAACCGGTTAGTCTTATATTTACAGCTAGTGTTGTCACAGTACCAATATTTAAATAGTCAGTACCGATACCAGTGAAATTTCACAGTTCTCGACACCAATTTCGATACCACAGTTAAAATATGCTTATATGATAATGTGCTATTGAACACACCCATTTAGCCTATTTAAAGTTACATTTTAATGTAAATAATACATTAAAAGATATGCATTAGAAAAACGGTCTAATCTAAACATTTTCCTTAAACTTTTAAAAACTTTTATCAAGTAAAAAATAGAACAATTTCTTATCAACACACCATTGCATTGACCAATCCAACAAATGTATTTTATCAGTACAAAAGCACTCTTGGTTTTATAAATTGCGTAATTTTTATTATTATTACAATCATTATTCATTCATAATTATTCATTATTATTTCTACAGTGATGATTACATTTTACTGTAGAGTTATAATATATTTCTGTTGCAATTTCTTCAATTTCAGGTGTTTATCTTTTATTATGAATCGTGCTTTTATTTTGTGACCTTATTTTTGATGCAAGTTTAACGTCTTCTGATAAACAGTTCGCTACATGGCCCAGTGTGTTCGTTAAGCGCAAATGCTGTGATTTAATTCTATAAATTATATAAAAATAAGGCTTCAGTGTGGATTAGTGCTCTGCTCTGTCATCTCATACAACACAAATTATTCTCATAGTCTCTGTCGAGTTTCTTCTTCTGCTTCACACATTTAAAGCTCATGCAGCTCATACAATTGCAGCATTTCGCAGTTTAATAATCACACTAGGACATATCACAATTTTAATTTGATTAGTTGTGCATTTTAGTGTAAAAGGAGCAACAGATCACACTCTCAAGTAAGTCGTATGTCAGTAAGACGGTGTGCGGGTACCGACGGTCGGTCCTCGTTATTTCCTGTACTGTAGAAACACTGGTATCGTTACATTGTTTTTATTTTAGTACCGACTTGGTACCGAAGTACCGGTACTTTTGATAACACTATTAACAACTATATATTCAAATTTCATTTATGTATAAACTGCATATATGCACACAGTTATGATGTTATGTGATTATAGTAAATTTTGTTTGGTTATATATACTATACAGGAGAATTACACTTACGGGCGACCACCTGCAGTCAGCAGTTACGATAACAAGCAGTACTTTCAAACAAGCATCACACCTGCGCAACAAACAGTAGCCGAGGCCTACTTCCAGACAGGTGTGTTTAATTGTTCTTTAAAGCTGATTTGAATGCTACTGAAATGTCAGACGTAACAAGAGAACAGCCAATTATTGAAACAACTGTTATTTTCCCAAGGGCAAATGGGAACGCTTTTACAGAGTTTCAGTCTGGTGTCTAAATTTTTGTTAACTGTTTCCAACAAGTTGGAGCTATGGTACAACTGTTTAGCTTAGTTCAAGTCTGGCCATGACGCATCCAGATCCCATGATTCCAACAACATTTTCTAAAGAGAGCTGTTTTTCTGTTTAAAGTAAATTGCTTTAATATAAATTGACAGACATGATTGGGTTTAACGGAAAGCATCTTCGCTGTTTCAGGCCTGAATAGTGTCTACACTCCCGTGAGCACAACATACAGTCAGACTCCGGTTCAAAGACAGGTTGCAACTCTGAAACCGCCACCTGCTCCTAGTTCAGTTTCCTCAAGCTACACAATCTACCCAACGGCAACTAGCGTTCAGCAAACTCCAACCCCCATATCCACGTACACACCCAGTTCTACCTTCAACTCTACACCTGCTACGACTTACTCTGGTAAGAGAGGTTCACCAAGCTCAAAAAACACAAGGGACTCTTTTTTTTTTTTAAATGATGGAAACTTGGCTCCATTACAATGCTCTATATTTAAGTATTTGCCAAATTAAGCCTTTCATATCTTATGTATTCCCCGATAAAGAGTTTTGTGTATATATAATAATAAAAAAAAGTTATATTAAACTGGAAATATGGAAAGCTAGATACACAAAGTATGTGTTAACGGGGATGTTTCCATATAGTCCCATTTTTCTTTGCATTTTAGCAAAGAAAATAGCTATTTTTTTTCAAGGAATTTTGTCCAGGGTGGCCTGGGTCGCTCAGCGAGCAAAGACGCTGACTGCCACCCCTGGAGTCAAGAGTTTGAATCCAGAGCGTGCTGAGTGACTCTAGTCAGGTCTCCTAAGCAACCAAATTGGCACGGTTGCTAGGGAGGGTCGAGTCACGTGGGGTAACCTCCTCGTGGTCGCTATAATGTGGTTCTCGCTCTCGGTGGGGCGTGTGGTGAGTTGTGCGTGGATGCCACGGAGAATAGCGTGAGCCTCCACAAGCGCTACGTCTCTGCGGTTACTCGCTCAACAAGTAACATGATAAGATGCGTGGATTGGCGGTCTCAGACGCGGAGGCAACTGAGATTCGTCGTCCTCCACCTGGATTGAGGCGAGTCACTACACCACCACGAGAACTTAGAGTACATTGGGAATTGGGCATTGCAAATGTAATTTAGTCCAACCCTTTAGATTCATATTCCGCCATATCTGTCAATTTTCGCCTGTGTGTCATGTAATGGTGTCGCTTTCTGTATTACTGCAGTCGGTCTTAGTTACTCCAGCTATGACTCCAGCATTTACACGTCCACACCATCGTACTTCCAGCCGGCCCAACTGGCCCCCCACCTGCAGCAGACACAACAACCCCCCAAAATGTTCAGCAACTCTTCCTGGAGCAATGCCGGGAGCAGCGTAGTCTCCAGTCCCGTTGTTAACACATACAAGAAGCCCGTGTTCCACCAGAACAAGATCCAGAAACCCAAAGGCCCGCCAAAACCACCCCAGCTGCACTACTGTGATATCTGCAAGATAAGCTGCGCTGGGCCACAGGTAAATGTGAACAATCTGCTTTAAGTTTTGTGTTGTAAATTATGTCAATGTTTCTCAAGTGGTGGGTTGCAGGACTGTTCTGGTTATGGAAAGCAGGAAAAAATAATGCTAAATGCAATTAACCTTTTTATTGTTCGGTATTTTGGTGCAAATTTTTGTCCTGTGGTAGAAACTAGCCAAATTAGGTAGATGCCAACATGGACAGGATGCATTGCATCCCCACATCCTTGGAAATGTAATATTATAATACATTTCGATTAGGGGTGCACCGATATTAAATCTTTTAGCCGAAACTGATTTTAACGGAAAACTAACTATAAATAGTTCCCGTTGAACATGTTGAACAACAGACAAATTTGAAAGAAAGCCAGCCTCAATAACAAGTAAATAGAAGATAAAAAAAGACTAAAAGAAATGACTAAATATCCTAGCATGATGATTGATATAAAAAAATGTTATTTCGTACTTAAAAAACATTTTTACACTTTTGCAGTTCAAAACAACAGAACACACATTGTACACTTATGTACTGTATATGGTAGAACATCACAAATTCACATTATGCATATGTTGGGCAATTTCACTGAATAAAAAGATTTAACAAAGGAAAATCCCATTTTAAATTCTGAATCATACTGGTATAATGGATAATGCCATCCAGACCGCTAGAGGGCGCCGCTTGCTCAC
Organism: Xyrauchen texanus; assembly: GCF_025860055.1. NCBI lineage: Eukaryota > Metazoa > Chordata > Actinopteri > Cypriniformes > Catostomidae > Xyrauchen > Xyrauchen texanus. Next base: position 6,162,871 of record NC_068323.1, read on the forward strand.
ACAATGCTGACTGAAGCACTGAAATGCATACTTTATTTGAAGGTTTAGTAATTGTGCAAGGCCATATTGCAATTTATCTTCACTCCTCAATCGTGCAGCCTTAATGGAGACCATACCAATATCTCAGAAGTCAAAATCTGCTGGTTTCAAAATGTTTTGGATGGTTTCCCCTCATCATGTAATGCCAGTTTGTCCTCATTATGAGAGAACGAGTAAAAAATACAATATTATATGTTTTTAGGAGCTCCTCCTTCTACATTTATTAGAACCCTTCTACAATTATTTCTGGATTGTGCATTTGAATTCACTGAGTTTTTACAAAGTGTGTTGATAATTATAATAAAATAAACCATCAGCTTTTCATATAGGCATTTTCATGCTTCATGCTTATAACCAATATGTCAAATGTTATAATTTAGTCAAGAATTGGCAGATAAATATCAATGGCCAAAATATCGATGCATCCCTAATTTTGCTGTTTGTGTGTACTTTTGTATGATTTATAATTTTGATTTTAACGCGTTGGGTCGTTGCTTTTATGTAGTGGTCGACCGAAATGGTCTTTTCAATGGCTTATACAGATATCTAGAGAGCAGAATGGCTGATAAAAATGCTGATAAACATAAAACATTGTAACAACAGCAAATCAGATGTACACAAAGTTACTAATGTAAAAAAATATATATATTTTATGAAATATTTGCTCTGTTGCATAAACTTTAAATCCTTAAAAACAGAAAATGTTGACTATTCATTGACATTTATTGGTTGGGTTTGGAACTGACACAAGGGAAAGTTTACACTTTTGTTAATCGAACACTGTTATTGGGGGATAATCACAAAATGGTCAAAAAACGCTCGATATATCGGTCTATCACAACTTAAATGTCCAATGAAAGATCTCGGTTCTGAAGCATAACCACCAGTAGATAATTTTTTACATTTGTGTTTTCCAAGCCCAGAAAAGTTGTGGAAATTTCTATAGTAAATAAATGTTTCTTGCACTTTGTTCTGTTTGTATTAATGACCTAAATATTGCTCTTGGTTAGAGCTTGTGTAGAGTAGAACTTGCTTGCAAGCCATAGTAACGTCCGATTGGTCAGCGAATTCTTGTTTTGCATTTGTTCTGTTTAGTTAACTTTTCGAAATGGTTCACAAATCTGAATGATTCAACAGCAAATTAGTCTGAATCAAAATTAATTAAAAAATAAAATAAAAACATTTCAGAAATCACAAACGACTGGAAAAGAAATGTAAATTAATTACTCAAACATTGGTGGAAACCCTGAGCTGAACCAATTGCAGCAAAACTTTAGAAGTCAATAATAAATACGCGATGACAATAAACCTCACTTTGATTTTGAAGTGCGAAGCTTTGCAAAGTGTTTAGTTGTAGAAGAATTGCTAGTCACCTTCATTGTACGTTGACGCTTGTTCCTCTGCTCACCTGCAGACGTATCGAGAGCACCTGGATGGTCAGAAGCACAAGAAGAAAGAAGCGGCGCAGAAGAGCAGTAGTCAGGTGACCAATGGACCTCGCGGCGTCCAGACGCAGTTGCACTGTGAGCTGTGTGACGTCTCGTGCACCGGCGCTGATGCTTATGCCGCACACATCCGCGGAGCAAAGCACCAGAAGGTGTGTGAAAAATAATTTGTTATCACGATGATTATTATTGAATTTTTCAGGCTGTTTGTCGATTATACTTTGTTTTCATGTTGATGTCACTATGAAATCTATTAAAAAAGTAAATGGGGTCCATTTAGATTTCGTGAATGAATGTCTTTGGAATGTCTTTGGCATTCCTTGAAATCTTCAATTGATTGAAAGAGTCTTTGAAATTCCTCAGGTGGTTAAGTTGCACACCAAGCTTGGCAAACCTATACCTTCCACAGAGCCAGTTTTCGTGAGCTCCGCCCCTGCTACAGTGGCTGCCACGGCAACAGCTTCCACCCCTACTGCTGCACCACGAAAGACGCCAGTGGTGACTTCTTCCAAAGTGATGCCACTTCCTGTAAAAAAACCCATACCTGCTAAAGTCTGCGTTGTCGGTAAGCGTCCTTATTGAGCTGAATGAATTTTTGTGTAAATTGTTTGCAAAGCTTTTCATGAGTGAACTGTCGCAAATTGTGAGAAATTTGTTTCTTATTTGTGAAAATTTACAAAATTATTTTTCTTCACGAATAATTTGTACAGAAATTTGTTTGAATTTGTAAAATGTACAAAAGAGTGTTGCATTTGTGACAGTTTACGTAATTAATAGTTTTACAAATGAATTAAAAAAATTTGTTTTATTCCACAAGGTGGAAACACTCACCGTTGAGCTTTTTGCTCTCACAAAGAAGCACTAGAAGATGTAATCACCGGTACAAAACATTAGACAAATGTAGTAACAACAACAGCGGATGTGCACGTCAAGCTCACGAGTAACATCTGCATTTGAACTTGAGTCTGAAGGAATATAAAGACATCTTAATGGTTATAAACTCCTGAAGAGAAATAGTCCAGAATCTCATAACAGTCGAAGTGCGCATGCATCATCCACCTGTGTATGTGCACACAGTCAAATGAAGCATACTCTTTGAAAGGCTCGAGTACGACTGCACGCAGTCGGTAAGTGTTCGCGTCAAAACCGAAGTATACTTCTGCCTTTTAGAATAACAGTTTTCAACTGGCTCTTCAACTTCTTGAGGTGAAATGCACAACGCCCACATCAGTGTATGCACTGATCACCTATATTTATGAAGTTTCCTTTTTAGTGCATCACCCACATGAAACATCTAATTATACACACTCCTCCAGATGACACAATACTTCTGCCATATTTCAGATTATAGCATTACATCAACACAAAGACCTTATTCAATACTTGTTCAACTTCCTCTTTGTTGGCTTGTTTTTCCAGTGGTTGTGGTTTATGATTAACCGGACATTTATGATGATGTTGCACAGCAAATTATGAGCTAATAGATTGCCAAAGATTTAGATTTAGTCTGTCAATGATCTGTATCTATAGGAAACCACAGTCGTGGCCAAAAGTATTGGCAGTGACATACATTTTGTGTTTTGCAAAGTTTGCTGCTTCAGTATTGGAAGATTATTTTTCACATGTTTCTATGGTATACTGGAAAACAATGATAAGCATTTCATGAGTTTTAAAGGCTTTTATTGGCAAAAACATTCAATATATGCAAAGAGTCGACATTTACAGTGTTGACCCTTGTTCTTCATAACCTCTGCAATTCGCTCTGGCACGCTGGATATCAGCGTCTGGGCCAAATCCTGACTGATGGCGATCCATTCTTGCCTTACGAGTGCTCGGAGTTGATCACAATTTGTGGGCTTCTGCTTGTCCACTCACCTTTTGAGGATTGACCACAGGATCTCTATGGGATTAAGATCCGGGGAGTTTCCTGGCAACGGATCCAAAATATCAATGTAATGATCTCCGAGCCACTTCATTATCACTCTTGCCTTGTGACATGGTGCTCAATCATGCTGGAAAATGCACGGATCATCACCAAATTGCTCCTGGATTGTTTGGGAGAAGTTGCTCTTGCAGGACGTTTTGATACCATTCTTTATTCATTGCCGTGTTTTTGGGCAGGATTGTGAGCGAGCCCACTCCCTGTGATGAAAAGCAACCCCACACATGGATGGTCTCAGGATGCTTCACTGTTGGCACGACACAGGGCTCATGGTAGCGTTCACCTTTTCTTCTCCGGACTCTCGATTTTCCAGTCGGAAGGGGGTTTCATCAGAGAAAATATCTTTGCACCAGTCTTCTGCTGTCCAATCCTTGTACCTCCTGCAGAATTTCAGTCTGTCCTTGATGTTGTTCTTGGAGAGAAGTGGCTTCTATGCTGCCCTTCTTGACACTTCGCCTCACCGTGCGTGCAGATGCCCTCACACCAACCTGCTGCCAATATTGAGCTCTGCACTGGAGGTGACGATTCGGTAGCTGACTCCTCAGGAGGAGACGGTCCTGGCACTTGCTGGACACTCTGGGACGTCCTGAAGCCGCCTTCTCTGCAGTTGAACCTCTCTCCTTGAAGTTCTTGATCCGGTAAATGGTTCTTTCAGGTGCAATATCCTTTGCAGCAATTTCCTTGCATGTGAGGCCATTTTGATGCAAATCGATGATGGCTACACGTCTTTCTTTAGAGGTAACCACTGCGAACAAGAACACAATGATTGGAAGCACTTCTTCCCTCCTTTTATAGCAATCAGAATGATCGAGTGATTTCACCTGACTAGTACTCGTTCACTCTTTCCCTGGTGCTGCTGATATGATTAGCGTAATGATGTTAGCTGGTCATTTTGTGCCAGGGCCAAAAAACTGTGAAATTTTGTGATAATGTTCAATGAAACTTTTTGCAATTATTTAAAATGCATCTGATCACTCATCACAGTAATCTAGAAACAATGTGAATCAACACCAACATCAACTGAAGCAGAAAACTTTGCAAAACAGAAAATCTATGCCACTGCCGATACTTTTGGCCACGGCTGTAGAACAAAATTTCCAAGAATGAAAATCATGTCTTTGAGGTTTGAATCAGCATTTGCTAATTGATACTGAATGTTTTAATTTTCTTCTTTATAGCGAATAAAACATCTACAGCAGCTCCTGTGAAGATGGATGAGGTGAAGCCTCTCATGATGAAGATGGACCTTCTGAGTGATGATGAAGATGGTGACAGTACAGTTCCTCAGGGAGACATTCAACCTGTGGGACACGATTATGTAGAAGAGGTGAGACAATCAAACAAGACCAGCGTCAAATCAGCAGTGACTAGTAATGCATGATTTCCTGTAAAGCTGCTTTGAAACGATGTGTGTTGTGAAAAGCCCTATTCAAATATAAATAGCTTGACTAGTTTCAGTCCAACATAAACACAAAAATGAATCAGAGCATGTCTTTGAATCATGTGTGTTTCCTTCTCAGGTCCGTAACGATGATGGAAAGGTGATTCGCTTCCACTGTAAACTGTGTGAATGCAGTTTTAATGACCCCAACGCTAAAGACATGCACCTGAAGGGCCGCAGACACCGACTGCAGTATAAGGTAATATCTTCTGTTCTCTGAAGTACGTCATGCAACTAAATTTCCATTTTGGATGATCAGATTTCGAGGGGAGGGTCTCTGTGACTTTATACATGACTTGCAACATCACTGTATCGCTGCATGTTGTGCCCAAAAAAAAGGTTGCTCCGTTATTTTAGTCAAATGCCTGCACCTCTGTTCACATTACACGCGGTACACTCTGTTGAAGAAATGGTGGAGGATGCGGGATCACTTGCGCTATTCAATCCGGTTTCTTACATGACCCATTCGAATTCTACTTTGTATCTTTAAAGTGCTGTGAAGGAAGTCAAACATTTTTATTGACTAGACAGCCCGATATTCTAACCTCCACCATTATAAACACGCTACTCTCCGCGATCCACGCACAACTCACCACGCGCCCCATTGCGAGCGAGAACCCCTTATCGTGACCATGAGGAGGTTACCCCATGTGACTCTACCCTCCCTAGCAACCGGGCCAATTTGGTTGCTTGCGAGACCTGGCTGGAGTCACTCAAACTCATGACTCCAGGTGCGATAGTCAGCGTCAATACTCGCTGAGATACCCAGACCCCAACAAATTACAATTACTTTAATATACTGAAAAAGTTATTTGCCAATGGGGTAAGAAAGTTATTTCAAAGGGAAGCTAGTTTATTTTTCGTACCCTATTGGGCGATTATTATTTTTTTAAAGCATAAATATTATTCTGAAAACAAGACTTAATATCGTACGCCATTTTGCTTGTCTTGTTTTAAGAATACTTATGATATTTTTAACTGGAAAACGAGACAAAAACACGAATTAAGAAACTGGCCAAACGATGAAGCATACATGGTGTAATCATTCATTCATAATTAAGACAATTATTTTTTGCTACTATGATAAACATGTTTAAAGTCATTTTGATGTTTTTCTATGGCTTAAAGTAAAAAATGTCACGTGGTGTTACCGTCAAATTAAAAACTGAAATTAAGAAATGTTGGAATGATTGATGAAGAATATTTTTTATTAATAAATTATTAAGCAGTGAAACAACTGTTTAAAATATATATATATATATATATATACCTTTTGGAAAACTTTTGTCCCCCAAATCAGTCATGTGGTGTAACCAATATGTAGGAAGCCATTTTTTTGTCATGTGACCCCGCCCCCTTTAAACCCTCAAGACTGTGTGACGTAAAAAACAAAGTTAGATTTTGTCTTTTGTTCGGGTCATGTGGTGACATTAGAAAACGTCTTGATGTTCTTTGATGCAAAAATGGTAAAGTATCTTTTTAACCACATTTTTTTAAATGAATGATTGAGTTGTGTACACATGTATTTATGGTGCATTGAAACTATTTTAATACCTTTTACTTGATGGATACACCACCTGACATTTTCAAAGTAATTACATTTAAAAAATAAATACATTTATTATTATGAAACCAAATTGGACACAGCAGTAACATTTCTATGATCTTGACACATTTAAACTAGATATTTAAAAGATTTTCCATTTTGAATCACCTCGGACAATCTTATTTGTCAATGACCCCCATATAAAATGGTGAATATATATATATATATATATATATATATATATATATATATATATATATATATATACAAAGCCCTAGTTACAGTTACATAATGTTTGTTTCTACATATGTTTCAGAAAAAAGTGAATCCAGACCTCCCAGTGGAGATCAAGCTCGGTAATCGAGCTCGGAAACTTCTAGAAGTCAAACTGAGGAAACAAAAACAGTCTATGCTGTACAGACAACAAGAGGAGGAGCAGCGCTGGCACATGGAAATGAGGTAACTCGGCTTTCTCACCGTTTCAGTCCAGTTTAATACAACTTCAGTGACGGCACACAATGCAGACCGTGTTCGGGATATTTATTTCTGTGATTACAATGGAAAACTTATATATTGTCGTCCTGCAGGAGGTACGAGAATGACCTGTACTGGAGGAGGATGGAGGAGGAGCAGTTGTACTGGGGGGACCAGCAGAGACATGGAATGGCCCCGCCCCCTCTTATGGGCCAGCCCACCTTGCCCGTGCCGCCCCTGCTGGTAAGCACACGCAATGACGCAATCCGCGCAATTCCCACACAGGCTACAAGTTTCAAAGCGGTAGAGCTTTAAGGCTGAAACATACTCTACGCAAGCTTGATTTAGTCTCGAAATGTGTCAGATTGCAAATCATAACTCGCGCTTTGCATTCTTAGCGTTGCCACAAGGGGAGCTATAACATATATTAGCATTAACTGTCCGCTTCTATGGTGGTTTTTCTCTTTCAGGTCAACTACTGTAATGGTGGACCAACAGTCTGTAGAGAATCTTGATCAGTGGATTTGATATATTGACCCTTGAGTTTTTACCATCACAGGAATGCAAGAACGCGCATTAAGTGTGTATAACCGGACCGCGTGTTGCTCTTTCGAAAATTAATTCGAAAATTAATTCGATCCTTATTATTATAGTCGCAAGACAAAGCGTCCAGAATGAATAAAATCCCAGATGTAGTTATGTAGGATTGTGCAACCAAAATCCCAATAATAACCCGAAAATTGAAATTTGGTGCATAACGTCGGACCTTTTAAGTATAAACAAGCCTGAAACAAAACCAGGGACTCTTATCTTGAAATTATGAAGTGATCGGCTTCGATTTTTCCAATAACCGATAGTTCTTAAAGGCAAATATCGGCACTGATTAATCGGTAAAACCGATATATTGGTCTACCTCTAGTTTGCAGTCATAGGGGGCTTTCACACGAGTGTTGGTCTGGTTTCACACTCACATGCACTATCGAACCCCGGCCCATTTGCGTTCATCTTACGTCATCACAAACACGCATGGTGAACACAAAGAGATCATACTTTTTTGTTTTTTTGGTGCCGTTATGCACCACAGAGTGAACGACAACTGCGTATATGCGCGCTTCATGGCGTAACTCATCAGATGTCCAGGGGAAGGCGGCTTGATGCTACTCGCAAATGCCATTTCTTTGAGGAGACTTCATTTGCATCTTTTTGTTCTATGTACGCTTACTCACGCTCGTGTCCAAGGTAAAGTTATCGCCACTGTCATCTCCTATTATACCCTATAATAGTATTTATAAGGTGTATAGACAGACAGTATTTATAGTGTTGCTTGTACTTGTATGTCATTGTGCTGTCATTAATTTTTTGGGACTTTCAGGAATGTGTGGATCCCTGTGTGTTGTCGAAACTAATGATGTCGTCATCGGCTAAAACGCATGCGCAGGTATCTTCGCGAGTCCGAGTTGCTTTCACGTGAATCGCGCTACAGTTCCATTGCAACCGTTCTCAGACCTCCTCCTACAGGTAGTCTCGTGTTCGGTACCACGGTCCGCATGACCGCTTTCACATTACCAATTTTTCATGCAAACCGTGCTCCGTTTCGAACTAAACTGCCAGTGTGAAAGCACCCTAAGATGCTAGTTGTGTACCAGTAGTTCTGGTTAAGTCTTTACACTTCTCTCTCTCTCTTTAGCCTGTTCGTAGGCCGGACTCCCCCGATGACCGCCACATCATGGCTAAACACTCTACCATCTACCCCATAGAGGAGGAACTTCAGGCCGTACAGCGAATTGTGTCACATTCGGAGCGCGCGCTCAAACTGGTGTCTGATTCGCTGTTGGAGAAGGACGACAACACAGACAAACAGTGAGAGCTGAATACTTTTACTAGCGTAGCTAGCTAGCTACTAGCTAGACGTTCATTTTTGTGTGTTTCTCCTCGAGCAGGTCGGAGTCTCAGTCACGTATTCTGAAAGGAGTGATGCGCGTGGGAATCCTCGCTAAAGGCCTTCTCCTGCGCAGCGACCGCAATGTTCAACTCATCCTGCTCGCGGCCAAGAAACCGACCGCATCGTTACTGAAAACCATCGCGGAACAGCTGCCCAAACATCTAGCGGTAAGATAATCAGCGTCTGCTGTGGTCCTTTGTTTTGGCAGTTATGTGTATCATGGTGTTTACAGAATAACGATAAATGTTTAAATGAACCACATGAAAAACAAAACCCCACACAAAAACATGTCACATGTCACAAGAACATGTTTATATATAGCGACCTTTATAACGGAGTGTGTGGTTTGTCAAATGCAGCTGGGTTGCCATGTTTAACAAGGCCGTCTAATCAAAATAACACCTGAATGCACCTGCTGTTGCTACTGTCTGGCCCATGAATCTATAACTGATCTTTAGTTTCACTGCCTGGTTATGACACCTGAATCCTACAGAGTGAGACTGGGGTTTATATTTCATTTATATACATATATTATACCCCCCGTGACCATTAACCAAAGGACATGTCTACTCAAAATTCCCATGCATTGCTAATTCGATTGGAAGCAGTGAAGACGTGTTGCCATAGTGATGCCTATTTGGAATGGATACCACTGGGATTTAGGACTGTGTGTGGTATGATGATATAACGTTATCTAAATTGTACCGTGCAACGGCAGAAATGTCAACAGGTAGAGAGACTGTTTATGCTACGGTTTATCCACATGCTCTACAAAGTGTGTTGCCTTTGAGCGCTTCCAGTGTAGACCACTTTGCTTATATTATTTATATTATACTATGCTATCTCTCTCTCTCTCTCTCTCTCTCTCTCTCTCAGATTAATTGTGGTTTTGAGTAGTGGATGACCAATGACCAATACTAATATCTAGAGAGCAGGATGGCTGATGAAATGCCGATATAAATAATGCAAATTAACAACAGCAAATCAGATGTGCCCAAAATTAATAAAGTGAAACAAACACTAATGTTATACAATATTTACCAGAATTCACATAAACGTAACACTTATGCTAATAGTTTGTTTTGAGTATTTTGTTTTTATTTTGGGCTGTTTTTGCATTTACGCCAAATGACCAATTATTCATTTGTTCGAAATAATCTTTTATTTTGCGTTAAAGTTCCTAAAAAACACACATATTACACATAACGCTTGAATAATAAATGAAGCGCTTTCATTTTCAACGTAAATTTAAGTCATGAGATTATAGAAATATTGACATTACTTAATGGTTATGTAGTTTATAGAACATTTTGGGGTTGAATTTCCTGCTAAAATTGCTATAATGTGATGCATACCTATACAACAATATAACATTTACTTATACCCTCATACCACCCACACAACTGGGACTATAAGGAGCCATTTATTACTTCAGCCTCTGTATACCCGGGCCCCTGTATTGCCCCGCTGTCTCCTCTGTAGTAATGCAAAGTGTCCTTCTAACCGGCAGAGCTTTTCTGAAGATCAGTATGAGGTGCAGGTGCACACTGAGGATGCATTCATCGCCATTTTATCAAGCAAGGAACCAATAATGCAGGTCACCATCTCTCTAACGTCACCAGTGATGCGTGAAGACCCCGACATGGAGAAAGGTTAGAGAACCCGTCAGCAGCACTATGTGTTCCCCTTGTTTAAAAAAAAATAAGTAAGGCTACATCCTGAGTGCCTATGCTTAATTTAATGATACACCTATACAGAAAATAATTTTCCATCAGTGAATTGGACTGTCCATTTCTATCCCCCATTAATTTTTTAGGTTTAGTCCATTATTTGCCCTCCGTTTCGCATCGAGTTCTGAAAGTGCTTTAAGGAACCATAAACAGGATCTCTGACCTTTCTTTACCAATATTGTGCAGTATTGTAATTCATTTTTTTCTTGAGCTACATGAACACTTCAGGACGAGAGATTATTAAATCCCTTGACATTTTTAGCTGTTTTAGGACATATTTACGCACAAATAAAGGTCGTAAACTAAGGCCACCTACACAATGCAAGTTTTGGTTGAGCCAAGTGCATTTATCTTCAAAATCTAATCTGATCATCTGATTGTTCTGTGTCTATGAAATACACGAGTCACTCCTACTCGCACAAAATTGTGATTGTTGTTTCGGGGCTGTAAGCAAGAAACACGGAGATACCAAAAGTGAACATAACGTGATAAAGCTCTCAGAAGTGGAGTGACAACAGTATTTAGCTACAGTGTGAACAGAACGGGATTAAGCACTTAGAAGCGGAGTGACAACTGCATTTAGCTACAGTGTGAACCGAACCGGATTAAGCACTTAGAAGCGGAGTGACAACTGCATTTAGCTACAGTGTGAACCGAACGGGATTAAGCACTTAGAAGCGGAGTGACAACTGCATTTAGCTACAGTGTGAACCGAACCGGATTAAGCACTTAGAAGCGGAGTGACAACTGCATTTAGCTACAGTGGGAACTGAACTTGATTAAGCACTTAGAAGTGGAGTGACAACTGCATTTAGCTACAGCGTGAACAGAACAGGATTAAGCACTTAGAAGCGGAGTTACAACTGCATTTAGCTACAGTGTGAACAGAACAGGATTAAGCACTTAGAAGTGGAGTGACAACTGCATTTAGCTACAGCGTGAACAGAACATGTTAAGCACTTAGAAGCGGAGTGACAACTGCATTTAGCTACAGTGGGAACTGAACTTGATTAAGCACTTAGAAGTGGAGTGACAACTGCATTTAGCTACAGTGTGAACAGAACAGGATTAAGCACTTAGAAGCGGAGTGACAACTGCATTTAGCTTCAGTGTGAACAGAACAGGATTAAGCACTTAGAAGGGGAGTTACAACTGCATTTAGCTACAGTGTGAACAGAACAGGATTAAGCACTTAGAAGCGGAGTGACAACTGTATTTAGCTACAGTGTGAACAGAACAGGATTAAGCACTTAGAAGCGGAGTGACAACTGCATTTAGCTTCAGTGTGAACAGAACAGGATTAAGCACTTAGAAGGGGAGTTACAACTGCATTTAGCTACAGTGTGAACAGAACAGGATTAAGCACTTAGAAGCGGAGTGACAACTGCATTTAGCTACAGTGTGAACAGAACAGGATTAAGCACTTAGAAGGGGAGTGACAACTGCATTTAGCTACAGTGTGAACAGAACAGGATTAAGCACTTAGAAGTGGAGTGACAACTGCATTTAGCTACAGCGTGAACAGAACGGGATTAAGCACTTAGAAGTGGAGTGACAACTGCATTTAGCTACAGCGTGAACAGAACGGGATTAAGCACTTAGAAGTGGAGTGACAACTGCATTTAGCTACAGTGTGAACAGAACAGGATTAAGCACTTAGAAGTGGAGTGACAACTGCATTTAGCTACAGTGTGAACAGAACAGGATTAAGCACTTAGAAGTGGAGTGACAACTGCATTTAGCTACAGTGTGAACAGAACAGGATTAAGCACTTAGAAGTGGAGTGACAACTGCATTTAGCTACAGCGTGAACAGAACAGGATTAAGCACTTAGAAGTGGAGTGACAACTGCATTTAGCTACAGTGTGAACAGAACAGGATTAAGCACTTAGAAGTGGAGTGACAACTGCATTTAGCTACAGTGTGAACAGAACAGGATTAAGCACTTAGAAGTGGAGTGACAACTGCATTTAGCTACAGCGTGAACAGAACAGGATTAAGCACTTAGAAGTGGAGTGACAACTGCATTTAGCTACAGCGTGAACAGAACAGGATTAAGCACTTAGAAGCGGAGTGACAACTGCATTTAGCTACAGTGTGAACAGAACAGGATTAAGCACTTAGAAGTGGAGTGACAACTGCATTTACCTACAGTGTGAACAGAACAGGATTAAGCACTTAGAAGTGGAGTGACAACTGCATTTAGCTACAGTGTGAACAGAACAGGATTAAGCACTTAGAAGCGGAGTGACAACTGCATTTAGCTACAGTGTGAACAGAACGGGATTAAGCACTTAGATACGGAGTGACAACTGTATTTATCTACAGTGTGAACAGAACGGGATTAACAATTCAGAAGTGAATTGACAATCATATTTGGCTGCACCTTGTCTGAGCCAATTTTGTCCTGTCATCCTGAAGTGTTTGGACAACAGCCTCCAATGACCTTTTTGTTCATAAAACTGATTGTTTTATTTTTCTCTGAGAGTGAATCTAAACCATTAGTTTCAGTTTTCTTTCAAAAAACTAATAAAATGTGTCTCTCCACAGTCACAAGTATTTCCTCTTTAGGTTTGTTAATTATTCACCCATGACCGCATCAACACTCCCAAACAGTTCTTCATAATGTAATATCTTCCATCTAAGTCCTTTGCAGAACTTGATCCATCATTGCAACAATGTTTTTAGGAACCTGGATGAGCAGAATCCCCATGTCTTGTGACATTTCTGTGTTTTCCCTTTGTTTTGACGTGTGCTGTAAAGATCACCTTATATGACCTCTTCACAGTTATTTTATATCATCGAGTTCTTCTCAGCAAAAATCAGTGCTGAAGTCCTTTACGTGTGTTCTTGCAGTTCCAGAGAAAGACCCTCCAGATGTTCTCAACAGGAGCAAGTGCCTTGAGTACCTAGCAGCTCTCCGTCATGCTAAATGGTTTCAGGTAAAAATAGGTTCCAAACGTCTATTTTCAACATTGTTAATTCCAATTAAGATAGCTCAGCAAGCAAAGACGCTGACTAGCACACCTGGTGTCGCAAGTTCGAATCCTGAGTGACTCCAGTCAGGCTTCCTAAGCAACCAATTGGCCCAGTTGCTAGGGTGGGTAGAGTCACATTGGGGTAACCTCCTCGTGGTTCTCGCTCTCAGTGGGGCACGTGGTGAGTTGTGCGTTGATGCCGCTGAGAATAGAGTGAGCCTCCACATGATTGACGGTCTCAGACGCGGAGGCAACTGAGATTCGTCCTCCGCCACCCGGATTGAGGCGAGTCACTATGCCAAAATGAGGACCTAGAGCTCATTGGGAATTCCAAATTAGGGAGGAAAAAAAAGACCCATGTATACTTCAGTTTTCCGTGTGCTGCTACGTCTCACATACTCTGTCGCTATTTCGCTATTGACACGGTACGCACAGGCTGTCCGGGGGCAACCCTGTTTATCTAGACACACGGACAGTCCGCATGTTGTCTGAACCTGCCGTTGACTGTACTAAAAGTGTGTCAGATTGGTCCGATTTGATGGTTTTAAAGGGGTTTGGAGCACTTGTTAGTGGGTAGATCAGCTGGCCGACAAGTCAAACCACCAGCTAAAACCAGCTTGACACTTTCTTTTTGAAGTAACTTACCATAAAGTGCTGTTGATAGCTGTAAATTTGTGGAGTATTAATGGGCTTCGTCCACAGGCTCGGGCTAACGGTCTTCAGTCCTGCGTGATCATTATCCGCATTCTGCGCGACCTGTGTCATCGTGTACCTACCTGGGGCAAAATGCCCGACTGGGTGAGTCACATGTCTGGTGTTTCCAGTGTTTTCTTACTATTCAGCTTTACCATAAAACGGTCGATTAACCGAGGTGTGTTCTTTTCTCAAAGGCCGTGGAGCTGCTGGTAGAAAAGGCCATTAGCAGTGCGTCGGGACCCCTCGGTCCAGGAGAAGCTCTGCGGAGAGTTTTGGAATCCATCGCCTCTGGAATTCTTCTACCAGGTAGGGCACTATAATTGCCTTCAAACAGTCCAACGGGGGATTTCGGAAATGTGAAGAACTTTCATATGCGGTGTTAATTATCTGTATTGATATTGAAGGTCTCTAATTGGTGGACAGTGTAAATGTGGCTTAAATGTACCCAACTCTCTTCAACCCTCAGATGGTCCTGGTCTGCTTGACCCATGTGAGAAAGGTCAAACAGATGCTCTAGGGAGCATGTCAAAACAAGCCAGAGAGGATGTGACCGTGAGTGCCCAGGTACGAAACGACGCCACACTTTTGAATTGTCTTTTTCGCACCCTGTAAGAAAAAGCACAAACTGTTCTTTAACGCTGTCTTTCAGCAAGCGTTGCGACAGCTGGCTTTCCGTCAGATCCATGAAGTTCTTGGGATGGGCTCCTTACCCGTCTCCAAACCTGGAGCTCGAACCCGCAAGAGACAAAGAGAGGGCAGTGACGTCGCAGAGAGAGAAGGCGAAGGAAAGAAAGACAAAAAGGACGAATCTGAAAATGCTCTGAAGTTGGCGTAGTCGGCGTAATCTTAAAATGAATCACAATTTATTTGTCTTTTTTTTTAAGGTACAAATCACTCAAAGAGGAACAATGCAATACTTGATAGTTCTGCTTTCAAAAGAAGGACAAGAGATGGAAACTAGTTCCCATTTCTGATGTAATATGTCTTGTATTACCTCAGAGCTGAAAATAGATTGTAATGCTACTGACCTTTAAATGCAGTGAATGTCTGAATGTTGCTAGTGATGAGCGACTGTCCTGTATCTTATATTAACAGCTACTTAACATAAGTTTTGCTGTACTAGGCATTTTTACATGTTAATAGCACTTGATTAAAAGCTTTACCATCACAACACATGCCAGTCTTTTTTTATGTTTACATAACACATTTAATACTATATGTATGTGTATATATATTTAAGGGCAGTGAGTCCCAAAAGTCTGAGATCACTAGAGAAAATGCTAATATTTTCCGATTTTCCAATTTAATATTTTTCCTCCCCAATCACAAATTATTAGTATTTGGTATGTCCCCCTTTTGCTTTAATAACAGCATGCACTTGAACTGGCACGAGCAAACCCTAATTATTAATGTTATTCAGCATGAATTGAGAATATTCAATAGAGCATCTTGTGTGCTTCAATGGAAACAATTATTTGAATAGATTTTTCCATTTGTTCCCAGACTTTTGGGTTATATTTATATAATGTGATTATAATATAATATTTATGTAAATGCAAAGAAATGAAGAGCTTCTCTTTTGTTTATCTTGAAGAAATGAAAGGCTAATAATGTTTTTATTAATATGCTGTTAAAAGCAATATTAATCAGGAAGCATATTCTGGTGAGCTTTGAGTGGTTTAATAAAATATCAGATTTTTTTTTAAATTTTAAAAATGTATCATACAGTGCACAAAAATAGATTTGTATACTTGTATACAAATATATATAATTATATAAATAGATTTGAGTGCTGCAGTCATTATTTGGTTTGATTTGCTTTGTTGTATAGTGATTAATCAGTCATTTAAGGCAGTGTTTCCCAACCACTGTGCCGCGGTACACTTGTGTGTGTTGTGAAAGACTGTCATGTGTGCCGTGGATAATGATCAGATTCCACAAAATAAATATATGCATGAAAAAAAGGGATCCAAACTCCAACTTTCGCCATTTTGAAAGCATAATCAGTGACTTTTGTGATTGTGAAGAGCAATGATTAATGCGTAAAAGTGAGTGATATTTATACGTGTTAAGGGTCATCACATGACTCACGTCAGCGCTATGAAGTGAGTGATATTTATACGTGTAAAGGGTCATCACATGACTCACGTCAGCGCTGCAGAATACGTTGAAGTCTATGAAGAGTGATATTTATACACGTAAAGGGTCATCACATGACTCGTGTCAGCGCTACAGAATACGTTGAAGTCTATGAAGTGAGTGATATTTATACGTGTTAAGGGTCATCACATGACTCACGTCAGCGCTGCAGAATACGTTGAAGTCTATGAAGAGAGTGATATTTATACGAGTAAAGGGTCATCACATGACTCGTGTCAGCGCTGCAGAATACATTGAAGTCTATGAAGCGAGTGATATTTATACGTGTAAAGGGTCATCACATGACTCGCGTCAGCGCTGCAGAATACGTTGAAGTCTATGAAGAGAGTGATATTTATACGAGTAAAGGGTCATCACATGATTCGTGTCAGCGCTGCAGAATACGTTGAAGTCTATGAAGAGAGTGATATTTATACGTGTAAAGGGTCATCACATGACTCGTGTCAGCGCTGCAGAATACGTTGAAGTCTATGAAGAGTGATATTTATACGTGTAAAGGGTCATCACATGACTCGCGTCAGCGCTGCAGAATACGTTGAAGTCTATGAAGAGAGTGATATTTATACGAGTAAAGGGTCATCACATGATTCGTGTCAGCGCTGCAGAATACATTGAAGTCTATGAAGTGAGTGATATTTATACGTGTAAAGGGTCATCACATGACTCGTGTCAGCGCTGCAGAATACATTGAAGTCTATGAAGAGTGATATTTATACGTGTAAAGGGTCATCACACGCTACTAAGATGTACAGAAAACATGGCGATGGTTAGCCGATGTGGGATAGT
Source organism: Xyrauchen texanus (assembly GCF_025860055.1). Classification (NCBI taxonomy): domain Eukaryota; kingdom Metazoa; phylum Chordata; class Actinopteri; order Cypriniformes; family Catostomidae; genus Xyrauchen; species Xyrauchen texanus. The sequence continues at coordinate 6,180,050 of NC_068323.1, forward strand.
GGTGTGCCATACAATGTTTTAGTCGTTTAGTGTGCCGTGTCAGAAAAAAGGTTGGGAAACACTGATTTAAGGATTAGAAACTGCCGTTTCCACGGGGTAATGATATGTTTTTCTCGAAACTACAAAACGTGTGTCTGTGGTTCTTCACTCGTGCCTGTGGTAAAGTTCAAGTGAGCAATTTAAAGTACTTGAAATGTTAAAAATAAGGATGTGCAATACCTCACTATTCGTACTTTTTTATATAAAGAAAAACATCTTGGAGATATGCACATTGTTGTGCGGTTTGCTAGCAAGATTGCTATTAGTATATTGAATTATTATTATTAGTAGTAGTAGTAGTATATTGGTTATCTCTATCGCTTGAGTTACATTCTGCCACCTGTTTTAAATGTATAATGCAAAAATGTACCCGGCATTTTACAAGTATTCTTGCAGAGTGTTTTTTATTGTTTGTAGGACGGTGAAGAGAACTGTGTGAACTGTTCATTTGAATATCTGTGAAGTGCTGCTTCACTAAATAAATATACAAAACTTCCTGAATGAAAATGTGTTTGTTGTGGCTGTTGAGTTGACGCAAGTCAGCTTTTTTGCATTGCCAACGTATATGGTCATAAAAAGTCATGTGGTGGAAAAAAAACTATTTGTATAACCGAGGCATGAACACAAGGAGGAAGTAAGCATGTGTCTTTAATAGGCTACTGATTATGATAAAAGCTTACATAGTGTTAGACCAACACTTACAGCTCAACCTTCCTCCAGCCAAACAAAGTCTCACTGGTGAGTGAAACGACTGCTTTAATATTTGAAACATTGTGTTGATCAAACCTGTTATTGTGTACAACACTGTCAATGCAATGAGAAAGCTAGAATGACATTTGACTTTGGTAATATTGTGTAAAATGATTTCTCTTAATTGGTGTTCAAAACGATGCTTGTCAAAGATTCATATTTCAATTGATTTCTGCATTGGTAGATTCAAGTTATTAAGTTTTGGACAGATTGGTTATAAATAATGAGTTATATGCTGTGTATACAATATATATGTATAATAAGATTATTTTTAAATGTATATATTTTGTATTATTATTAATTACATTTAAGAAATGTATACTTGTATAAAAGGTTTTGGCAGATGTGTCCTATACAGACCTTGTAATGCATTATGTAACTGTTATGTATGATATAGGTTTTTGTTGATGCTGCCGAAACGCAGATGTTTGGTACCGTTTTAATATTTCAAGACATGGCCACGGTAAGCAAGACGTCCTGCAAAATAAGCCTAGACATCTTGAAATTAAACGGACTCTAAGACCTGCTGCTTCTTGTTCTTATTTTAGAAATCTTGGACGTCGGGTACACAGTGTGTTGCCAAAAAGGAGCACTGCGAACCTAAAACTGGTGAAATACCGTATCACAAATCTGATGTCCTAACAATCATGGGGCCCGGAACGGTAAAATAAAAACATCTTCGTCTTAAATGGATAGTTCACCCAAAAATAAACATCCTCTCCCTCATGTCATCCCAGATGTGCATGACGTTCTTCCGCTGAACGCAAAGGAAGTTTTCAGCTCTGATGGTTCATACAATGCAAGTGAATGGTGACCAGAACTTTGATTTGGCTAAACTCACATAAAGGCATCGTAAGAGTAATCCATAAGACTCCAGTGGTCTTCAGAAGCGTTATGATAGATGTGGGTGAGAAGTGCTTTTTTACAATAAAAGTCCACTTTCACTTCCACATTCCTCTTCTTTTGTTTTTTGGTCATTAACGGTCTTCATTAATATCGCCACCTACTGGTCGGTGCTGGTAAAAGGTGGAGATTTATGCTTAAAAAAAGGACTAATATCACTTCTAAAGCATGGATTTACCCACTGGTGTTGTGTTAATTAGTTGTATGCTGACTTGATGTGATTTTTGGGGATTGAAAGTTCTGGTCACCATTCACTTGCATTGTATGGACCTATAAAAGCGGAGATATTCTTCTAAAAACAGAGTTTGTGTTCTGCAGAATAAAGTCATACTGGGGCGGGTGGTAGAGCGGGTCGGCCACTAATCGCAGGGTTGGTGGTTTGAATCCCGGCCCACATGACTCCACATGCCGAAGTGTCCTTGGGCAAGACACTGAACCCCAAGTTGCCCCCATGGCAGACTGGCACCTTGCATGGCAGCTCTGCCGTCATTGGTGTGTGAATGGGTGAATGGGACAGAGTGTAAAGCGCTCTGAAAACCGCCAAGGTTAAAAAGGCGCTATATAAGTGCAGACCATTTACCATACACATCTGGGATGGCAAGAGTGTGAGTAAATGGGTGAACTATCCTTTTAAACTTATCCGTTTCAAAATCACCAGCGGTTGAGTAACTAATATGTTTTTTCAGAGGAAAGGGGAGTACAGAGCGAGACATAACACGACCGGGGCAGAAGGACTGGTCTTGGGTTCGAACCTCAGAGAGAGGGAAGCCCTCCGTATTGACCCGAATCTCAGTTTAATGCCGTAAGTCTGGGAATTTTAATTCATAATCTCTAGAAATGTCTTTGAAATCTGTGTTACAAAGAACTGGAGAGGAACCAACTCACATAATTGTTACTCAGCTGAAGTAGCAGGAAGTGCTATGTGTCTGCAGGGCCAGTGCTATTGTGAAAACATAGTAGAAGAAAAGATATTTATGGTCTGACATGTCCTTTTGAAACACGTTAGTGCAATGTACCATTGCAGTAAATGTAACCAAAAGTATGTGGACACCTCATTCCTGTTAAGCTCTTACAATCTTCTCTAATTAACCTTTAGCTGGTTTCATGGAAAGATATCAGGACGACAGGCCATCTGCAAACTCAGGCCCATGGAAGACGGTCTGTTCCTGGTTCGAGAGTCTATTCGGCATCCTGGTGATTTTGTACTGTGCATTTGCTTCAAACAGAACGTCATTCATTACCGAGTCATCTTCCAAGACCGCAAACTGACCATCGACAACAAAGAATTCTTCTACAACCTCATCGACATGATCGAGGTACGTGTCAAACGATGGTTTCTACTGCAAGCATGGGGTTAATTATAGCGCCTGTTGCTCTTTTGTTACAGTTTTCAAGTAGCGCATCTGTGTTACTTGTGTCCTGTGGTTTTTAAGGGGAAATAACTCATTCATACGTATTTGTCAGCCAAACATTTCGAAGGCTTCTTGCAAGAAACACCTTAGATAAGAAAACCCAAACATCATAATTATTTTCATAGGATTTTCTTAGCTTCAGGGGTTTCTTGTCACTGGAAGAGGAAACTTTTAAAGGTGTTTTTACAATTGGTTTAAATGCTTGAAGTGTGCTCAAACTCTATTGAACTCTAGTTCGATTCTCCGCCTCCACCGGTCTATTTTTTACATTGTACAAGTCAGCCCAATCGGCAGCCATCTTTAGAAAGCTCCAGGGCAGCTATTTTCTCTGCATTAAAGTGGCATAAAAGTGCATCTATGTGAATGGGGAAAAGACCAAAGTCTCCAAAACAAAGTCAAGATTACAATCAAAGATCATGTTTAAAATCAGCATACTAAAATTGGATCATCAATTGTACTTTTTAAGTACAATTGTTTGCTCAAATCACAAACAAAAAAAAATGCTAATTACAGGCTGGTATTGCTAATGCATATGTGCGCTCTTTTATATATACTGGTGGCCAATTATTTGGAATAATGTACAGATTTGGTTCTTATGGAAAGTAATTGGTACTTTTATTCATCTAAGTGGCATTCAGCTGATCCCAATGTATCAGTCAGGACATTAATAACATGAATAATTACTATTACAATGTGAAAAAAGTTCTTAAACTACTTCAAAGAGTTCTCATCAAAAAATCCTCCATGTGCAGCGATGACAGCTTTGCAGATGCTTGTTATTCTAGTGGTCAGTTTGTCCAGATACTCAGGTGACCTTTCACCCCACACTTCCTGTAGCACTTGACCTTTCACCCCACACTTCCTGTAGCACTTGACCTTTCACCCCACACTTCCTGTAGCACTTGACCTTTCACCCCACACTTCCTGTAGCATTTGACCTTTCACCCCACACTTCCTGTAGCATTTGACCTTTCACCCCACACTTCCTGTAGCACTTGCCATAGATGTGACTGTCTTGTCGGCCACTTCTCACACACCTTACAGTCTAGCTGATCCCACAAAAGCTCAATGGGGTTCAGATCCGTAACACTCTTTTCCAATTATCTGTTGTCCAATGTCTGTGTTTCTTTGCCCACTTGAACCTTTTCTTTTTGTGTTTCTGTTTAAAAAGTGTCTTTTTCTTTGCAATTCTTCCCATAAGTCCTCCTGAGTCTTCTCTTTCCTGTTGTACATGAAACTGGTGTTGAGCGGGTAGAATTCAATGAAGCTGTCAGCGGAGGACATGTGAGGCGTCTATTTCTCAAACTAGAGACTCTGATGTACTTATCCTCTTGTTTAGTTGCACATCTGGTCTTCCACATCTCTTTCTGTCCTTGTTAGAGACAGTTGTGCTTTGTCTTTGAAGACTGTAGTGACACCTTTGCATTGTATAGCATTTATTCCTCAAAACAACGATTGACTGACGAGTTTCTAGAGAAAGCTGTTACTTTTTTTTGCCATTCTTGATCTAATATTGACCTTAAGACATGCCAGACTATTGCATACTGTGGCAACTACAAAACAAACACAAAGACAATGTTAAGTTTCATTTAAGGAACCAAATAGCTTTCAGCTGTGTTTGATATAATGGCAAGTGATTTTCTAGTACCAAATTAGCAATTTAGCATGATCACTCATTCAGAATCAGAAGAATCAGCTTTATTGCCATGTATGCTTACACATACACAGTGTACAACAATACAAAAACAACAGCAAGACATAGATAATTAAAAACAAATCACCCCCCAAAAAAGATTAATTCAAATAAATAATTATACATATACGTACATACACTCACCTTCATACATACCCACATACACACACGTAGTGCAAATCTATTACAAATCTGTTATATAAAGAACAAAAATACAGTATGTACAGAGCAATGTAAGTAATGGCAGAAGAGGATATGTTGGATAATATAAATAGACTTAACTGTGTATTGCACATAATTATTGCTCATTGGGGCAGTTTTAACTGTTCATGAGATGAGATGGATCGCCTGAGGGAAAAAACTGTTCCTGTGTCTGATGGTTCTGGTGTTCAGAGCTCTGAAGCGCCGGCCAGAAGGCAACAGTTCAGAGAGGTAGTGGGCAGATTTTTACAGCCCTTTTCCTCACTCTGGAAGTTTATAGTTCTCGGGGGGGGCAGGGAGCATCTAATAATCTGCTCAGAAGTCTGAACTGTCCTCTGTAGTCTCTGATTTCATAGCTGCACCAAACCAGACAGTTGAAATGCAGAGGACAGATTCAGTGTCTGATGAGTAGAACTGTATCAGCAGCGCCTGTGGCAGCTTGAACTTCCTCAGCTGGCAAAGGAAGTACAACCTCTGCTGGGCCTTTTACACAATGCTGTGCGGTCAATGTCAATATTGCTGGATAAGCAAATTGAAGGGGATCTAGAAAGGGTCCAGTGATGATATTCAGGTGGGCCAACACCAGTCTCTCAAATGACTTCATGACCACAGACGTCAGAGCGACGGCCTGTAACCATTAAGTCCTGTGATTTTGGGTTTCATTGGGACAGGAATGATGATTGAGAGTTTGAATCAGCATTGGACTTCACACTGCTCCAGTGATCCATTGAAGATCAGTGTGAATATGGGGGCCAGCTGGTGAGCACTGGATTTTAGGCATGTTGGTGAAACACTGCTTGTCTTTAGTTTTCGGAAGACTTCACACAAACATCAACACCTCCTGCAAACCCCCCTCCTCCCCCTTCCTACAACTCTATCTGCTCTTAAGAGCTGTGAGGTGTGGATGTTTGTGTGAAGTGGAGGTCAGCGCGGGTGTAAGGTGTGAGATTCGGCCTTTCAAATCTACATCGAACACATTCAGGTTGTCAGCCAGTTGTTGATTTCCTATTGTGTTATGAGAGGTAGTCTTGTAGTTGGTACATTGTTTCAGACCACTCCAAACTAGCTTCTTTTAGCCACTCGATTCCCTTATTCAGTGTTTTCCTGGCCTGATTGTACAAGACTTTATCCCCACATCTATAAGCATCCTCTTTTGCATGACGAAGCTGCCTGAGTTTTACTGTAAACCATGGTTTATCATTGTTGTGTGTTAAATACGTCCTAGTAGGAATCCACAAGTTGCTCCCAATGGCAGGCTAGCACCTAGCATGGCAGCTCTGCCGCCATTGGTGTATGAATGTGTGTGAGTGTGTGTGTGAACGGGTGATTGGGACACAGCGTAAAGCGCTTTGGTAACCTCTAAGGTTCAAAAAAGCGCTATATAAGTGCAGACCATTTACCATTTACCATTCTAGGACAAAATGTGAGTCTCTCCAAGCAATTTTACCCACAGACACAGACTTATTTTACTCGTATATCTAAATCTGCCAATAGGGGACGCTGTCGCCAAAGTCAGCGATTTTGGCCTGGCGAAGGTCAGCTCTATGGCAAAAGACAAAATTACCCATCAAGTGGATGGCGCCTGAAGCTTTAAAGAACATATAAAAGCCCATTGGAAATTTGTGAGCTCAAAAATGCTAATTGTCTCCCAGGTTTTTGGACTACTACCTGAATAGCTCTGAATTAGCTCAATAGAAATATTGTCCTTTTGTATTTACACTCACCCCCCTAAACCTCACTCCCATCCGGGTCACGGCACCAATGTGACGCTCTTTTTCTACCCGCTCCGTACGGGACTTGAACCTAGGTCTCCGGTGTGGGAGGCGTGTGCTCTAACAAGGAGGCTAAAGGCTACAGCCTCTAGCGTCAGTCGCTAGAGCACCTCTTGAGGTCAGAGTGAGGTTTAAACACATTGCAAAGCTATCTACCAGCTGGCTCCCGTTACACTTACAACTAACCAAAACTTAATTCAATCAGAGCGGCACTTGCGTTTGTTACCGTACATGCATCGCAAAAGTTGTGAACGAATATCTTTCATGCTAATCGTGAATCATACCAGGAGTTCATATTGTACACCATACCTCAAGATTCGGGGGCTTTTCCGATAGTGGATTTTGCTGATACCGATAACTAAGGCGGTTGAAAAGGCAGATACAAAACAACTTGATTGGCAACTATCAGCATAGACTTTTGCACATAACCGTTAGTTCAAAAAAGCAACTATCGGCACCGATTAATTGGTAAAACCGATATATCGGTCTATAGTTTCACAGGTGTGCAGCCGAGTTCGCTACAACATTCACGCTAACCAAAAAAACTCTTCAAACAGATTCTCAATTTAACGTTCTAGTGTGAACGCCACCTTAATCATGTTCTGTCTAAATATCTAGTTGTTCTGTCTATGTTTTATTAGTTGTGAAAGCTGTATTCCTTGTTTTAGTTTTACAGCAAAAATAAAAGTGCCATCGCTACTATTCTACAAAAACCCAAAATGAAAGAGGGGACAAAATCTGCGGAGACTGAACTATTGAAATGTAAGTGTTTCCCAAAAGAGGTCATCAAGTACTTGATTGAAATGAGATTTGATCTGTCATTGAATATCTGACTTTTTCCACAGCCGGCTGGTTACTGGATCTCACGAAGTTGACTTTGGGAGAGGCCATTGGAGAGGGGGAGTTTGGTGGTACGCTTGCAATTACTCTGAATAGACAACAAACCAAATATGGAGTGCAGTTCTACCAGAGCACCACCAGATGGCAGTGTTTTAAGACACAAGAGCTATTTTCAGAATGGACTACCATTATATTGCTCACTGTGCTATTTTGAAAGAATAGTATGTGTGAAAAGAAGACGACTGTCCAGTTGAATGACATTGATGTGGTTTTGATGTTTCAGCGGTATTTGAGGGCGAGTATGCAGGCCAGAGGGTCGCCGTTAAAAACATTAAATGTGATGTCACTGCCCAAGCCTTCCTCGAAGAGACTTCTGTCATGACGTGAGCAGATGTGTTGTCTCTTAAACAGTGTATCTACAGTGTCTGTCTGTCTGTCTGTGGTGTTATAATCTCTCTTTGTCACTTTTCCAGAAATCTCCATCATAAAAACCTTGTACAGTTATTAGGGGTGATTCTTCACAATGGACTTTACATCATAACAGAACTCATGACAAAGGTACAGCCGCATTGCACTTATTGCACTTATTGCCAAATGTGTTTTGGTCAAATATAATCAATTCAATGAATCAGTGAAACAAATCTGTGTATTTTGTGAACATTTCATGTGTCACAGGGGAATCTGGTGAATTTTCTCCGCACACGTGGACGTTTTGCTGTGAGCTCGACTCAGCTGTTGCGCTTTGCACTGTAAGACTTTTCAGATGGACACAGATATTTTAAATGTATTTGTGCAATGTAAATGTGCATATATTTACCTCTCCATAACTGCAATTATTAATGAAGGAAGACCGATATATCGGTTTAACAGATACATCGGTACCGATAGTTGCTTTTTAGAGATATCGGTTAGCAAAAATCTATCCTGTTACTTAAATATGAAGCACTGTAACGGAGCCAAGTCTCTGTCATTTCAAAATAAGAGCCACTTGTGTATTTTGGGCTTGTTTATTGTTAAAAGTCCCACATCATGCACCAAATCTTACGCATTTGGTTGCACATTAAACTACATCTGGGATTTGAAAAATCTTGGACATTTTTATGTTTGTACCCCCGTAGTAAGAAAAGACTTAGATTTGATATATATATATATATATAATTTCTTTTTCAGTCCTATGAATCGATTGTAAAAACTATCGGCCGATTAATCGGTTTTATCAGTCCTATATATCGAACTTGGATATCGGTATCTGTAAAATCCACTATCGATTGACCTCTAATTACTATAAAATCAATACTAATGGTTTGTGTGATTGTAAAGTGTGTAATGGTTTGTATAGGTAGACCGTTTTGACCCCAATAACACTACATTTATTTATTTTTTAAAGTAAAGGTGATTTCGTTCATGGAGTTTTGTGTTTTCTGTGGCTTATCAGAGATGTTTGTGAAGGTATGGAACACCTGGAATCCAAAAAACTGCTCCACAGAGATCTTGCAGGACGAAATATTCTCGTGTCTGAGGACGCTGTCGCCAAAGTCAGCGATTTTGGCCTGGCGAAGGTCAGCTCTATGGCAAAAGACAACTCAAAATTACCCATCAAGTGGACGGCGCCTGAAGCTTTAAAGAACAAGGTGAGACGGTATCTAGTAATATACAATAACTATCAACAGTTTTACTATTTTAAGCATTTTTGAATATTGGTTAAGCCTTCGAAACAATGAAATAACACTAATGGCAATATGGATGTTATTTAGTGTCAAAATGTGAAAAAAAAGTCACTTGTTTGCATGGAAATGGCTGGAAACTTGTTCACGGATTTTCCTTCAATATCTCAACTCATCCTTTTAACATGTTTATTTCAAATTTTCGTGGTTTTTTTTACATTTTTTTTATTATTTTTTATTATGTAGGCACAATTTATATTTATTTATAAAAACTAATTTCAAGCATTTAAACCTTTGGATCAAAAGGTTTGTATGATCCTGAGAAACTTAAATTCAGTCCAGTATGGCTATTTTATTATTATTATTATTATTATCTGTAAGTATTAAGCCTTCATTTGTTCTCTTATCCATAGAAATTCTCCACTTACTCAGACGTTTGGAGTTATGGAGTTCTTCTGTGGGAAATCTTTTCATATGGCAGACAGCCGTATCCCAAGATGGTGAGTTTCTTTCCTGAAACTGATTACAGTTTAATTAATTACAATTATGACATCACAAGGAGATGTTAGGCAGAATGTTAGGGCAATATATGCAATGATAGTGAATGGTGACTGAGGCAATCAGTCCCTAACATTTACCCTAAAACCTCCTTTTGTGTTCTACGAAAGAAAAAATGAGTTTGGAACAACACAAGGGTAATGAAATGATGACACTTTTCTTTTTGGGGAATTATACCTTTAAATATAAATTATCACCATAATTGATGAGGGAGTTGATACTAATTACATCCATAAATTATATATTTTTGTAAATATGTTTTATTATTTTACATTGTTAAATGTTAATGTATTGTTAAAATTAATTTAAATGTATTTTTACATTCTTAAATAACATGTTGCATATTTTGGTTTGTATTTTTTTATCTATAAAATCATGTTTTTATTTTATTAAAAATAAAATCTTATTTTAAAAGTTTTATTTTTTGAGTGAATGTTCATAAAACATGTTTAGTATTGATATTAATATTTAAGCATGTCTAATGTTGCTTTGTATTGACCAGTTTTAAACCAAAATAAATTATTTAAATGCATTTTTAAATCTATAAAATAAAGTCTATTTTTTTGTGACATTTTCAATGTTAATAAAACACTTTAAAAATTGATATTAATATTTAAACATGTCTAATTATTGCTTTGCATTGGCCCGTTTGGACTGTAGAACTGATAAATATATTTAAAAAATAATTTCAATAATTGAAGTATCGTTTTTCGTGACTTTTTGAATAAAATATATTTTTTATAAAATACGTATCATATTTAATCATTTAATTATTAATATTTAAATAGTTAATTAATGATCATAATAATGATAAATAAATCAAAATAATTATGCAATATTAAAATAATTAATTTGATAATTTTTTTAATTGACATTTGAACATGCCTAATATTGTTTATTTCGGGGTTACTGTTTGTATGATGACATTTTGATTATTAATAAAACAAGTTTGGTGTGTTCAGCATCTATACGTTTATATGTTTTGTCTGTAAGTCTGGGCCCATTTACAAGAACCCCCTTTATTTAATAAAACCCCTTATAATTGTTAGGCTATTGTCACTAAGGGTTTTCTTCGTTTGGACCTGATCTCACAATGAGAATATTTTGATTGTTGTTGATCGTCCTTGTTCATTCTTGCAGTCGGTGAGTGAAGTGAGGGAGCATGTGGATCAGGGTTACCGTATGGAGCCGCCCGATGAATGTCCACCTGACGTCTACATCATCATGAGGTCCTGCTGGAACACAGAACCCAAGAAGAGACCGTCGTTCCACAAACTCCGAGACAGACTTGAGAAAGAGCACGCGAAATGTGACGTGTGATGCACAGCGCTTCGGTGCAAGTTCACCCTTCTCAGACGACAAAAGTTCACATTGAATTTGATGTCTTCATGTGCATAATGTAGTTTTATTTAATTTGAATCACACTGTATATTGATGTAGGCTTATTTACTTTGTTTCTATAATTGATGAAAAAAGATAAAAATCACAAAACCATTTTTCTAAATACTCTTACTTAGAAGACATCTGCATTAGTTTTAAGTATGTTTTCATTGCAAAGAAAACGCTCATGCTGTACATGCTTTAGGTTTTACCACGTTTCAGGGATTTTGAATATACTTATTTATTGTAGCAACTGTAATAAATACACTGGAGGCCAAAAGTTTGGAATAATGGACTGCTTTTGTTGTTTCGGATGGAAATTGGTGCTTTAACTCACTGAAGTGGCATTCAACTGATCACAAAGTATATTCAGGACATTACTGATGTAATACAGCACCATCACTGCACGGTACAACTCGCTTTTTGGGGTTTTCCACTGTGGATTGTACCTGATACTTTTTTTAGTACCACCTCGGTCGAGGTTCCAACCGAGCCGATACTAAATGTGACGTCAAAATCCTGCAGATCACTGATTGGTCAGAGAGAATCGTCACTACCAGCTAGACACGGGACATCAACCCGCTAGTTTTGAAGTTAGCAACAGCGATAACAGTATCATTTGTTCACACGACTTCAGAATTGTGAAAAAAGAAATGACTGTGCGCAAAACCACGCCGTGGTGCAGACGATCCTCTCGTTAGCGATGAGCCTTCAGTCTTCAAAGACAAAGCACAACTGTCTCTAACAAGGACAGAAAGAGATGTGGAAGACCAGATGTGCAACTAAACAAGAGGATAAGTACATCAGAGTCTCTAGTTTGAGAAATAGACACCTCACATGTCCTCCGCTGACAGCTTCATTGAATTCTACCCGCTCAACACCAGTTTCATGTACAACAGTAAAGAGAAGACTCAGGAGGCCTTATGGGAAGAATTGCAAAGAAAAAGCCACTTTTGAAACAGAAAAACAAAAAGAAAAGGTTCGAGTGGGCAAAGAAACACAGACATTGGACAACAGATAATTGGAAAAGAGTGTTACGGATCTGAACCCCATTGAGCTTTTGTGGGATCAGTTAGACTGTAAGGTGTGTGAGAAGTGCCCGACAAGACAGTCACATCTATGGCAAGTGCTACAGGAAGTGTGGGGTGAAAGGTCAAGTGCTACAGGAAGTTTGGGGTGAAAGGTCAAATGCTACAGGAAGTGTGGGGTGAAAGGTCAAATGCTACAGGAAGTGTGGGGTGAAAGGTCAAATGCTACAGGAAGTGTGGGGTGAAAGGTCAAGTGCTACAGGAAGTGTGGGGAGAAAGGTCCAATAGGGGCCAATAGGGGCTGGCTGCAGACTACGGGGCGAGTGGAGCTCCATTCAAAAGTGGAAAAACGTCACCTCCACTGCGCCGGAGCGCATATATACGTCACCTCTACTGCGGCCTTATACTGTCTATGACTGCGACCGAGCGCAGTGGAGGTGACGTATTTCCTGTTTGAGAGTGGAGCTCCAATCGCCCACAGTCTGCAGCCAGACCCTTCTCGAAAGGTCAAGTGCTACAGGAAGTGTGGGGTGAAAGGTCAAGTGCTACAGGAAGTGTGGGGTGAAAGGTCAAGTGCTACAGGAAGTGTGGGGTGAAAGGTCAAGTGCTACAGGAAGTGTGGGGTGAAAGGTCAAGTACTACAGGAAGTGTGGGGTGAAAGGTCAAGTGCTACAGGAAGTGTGGGGTGAAAGGTCAAGTGCTACAGGAAGTGTGGGGTGAAAGGTCACCTGAGTATCTGGACAAACTGACCGCTAGAATAACAAGGATCTGCAAAGCTGTCATCGCTGCACATGGAGGATTTTTTGATGAGAACTCTTTGAAGTAGTTTAAGAACTTTTTCAAATTGTAATAGTAATTATTCATGTTATTAATGTCCTGACTGATACATTGTGATCAGTTGAATGCCACTTAGATGAATAAAAGTACCAATTTCTTTCCATAAGAGTAAAATCCACAGGTGTACATCACCAGGAAATTGATTTTCTACAGGAAGTCTTAACCTTCATATTCTAACTTTCTTAAGAAGAGAAAGAATGGAAAGGGACAGAAAAAGGAAACATTACGTTTATCTGGGATTAGTGCTCGGATCTGCTTGTTTTGTGCCGTAATTGTCCAGCAATATGCCCAGAGACTCAAAGCTTAATACAGAAAATCTTGAACGTCATTGCTGAAATGAGGAAGGAATTAAAATAACCTCTGTGGAGAGGCTTTCGAGAATTACACTGAATTGGTAACATCCTCTGTTCTTCTGATTTAATCTGTTGGGGTTTTATTAGTCAAATGTCCAGGAAGGAATTTACAAAACATCATGACCCGACCATTTTCTAATTTGTGTTGTTGTTGTTATTGTTGTTGGACCAAACACTTCTGAACGTAGTGAGTATTGTTCCATTATGAGCACGGTTCATTACGGGACGATTAAAGAAACGTTTCCAGCCTGATTAGGTAACCGTACACGGGATGGAAAACCGTGCTGTTGGGACGACTTTAGTGACGTAGTGATCACACCTGGTCACTTGCCCCGTCAATCCATCTTAATCCTGATTTTGAAGCACCACTCTGGAAATCGATAACCGTAACTGTGCCAATAAGCCCGAATCGGTACTGAACAGCGAAGAATATATCTGCAGGCCGAGCTCCAAAAAGGGGCGGGAGCTCCAGTCCGCCATCAAAGATATACAGAAGACCCTTACCTAACCCTAAACATGTGGACACAACCTAACCCCAACCCCATTTGGAATTGGTCCAACCCCCTTCTGGTGTAACCCCGCCTCCTTCTGGAGTGACTCCGCCCTCTTGTGGATTATCGCCTTTTTTCATCAGTCGTCACTGTGCATGTCATTCGTTTTATGGCTCAGTAAACCTGGCACTTATCTTTGACCCAAGCGACCGTCCACAGATTGAATCTGGTGGATTTAAGCCTCAAATAGGATGATGCATTATTCTTAAAGAACTAATGAAAACTGGAGAATTCCTGAAATATTCAGTGCTTTGATTTGGCCGAGATAAAGACGTTGGGGTTTATTTGGTAAAGGATATTTCATGATTGTTAACAAGAAAAAAAATCTTTCCTATGCGTAACTTCTTGTTGGTGAGTCAGTTGCACATGGAAAAGTGATGAAATGGTTTTTACTCTGGAAACTAGAGTTAAAGGTTTGGGGAAATTACATAAAAAAGTGACGAAATTGCATCCATATAGTGTAGCATGAATCACAGGTTTGACCTCGTCAGCACCACTCACATTTTCTTCAGTAAATATCTATTTAATTTTATTGTCATAAAACAACCAATTGTTTTAAGTTAAATTGGTCATCTGAATTGTTAGTCTCATTCTGGTAAAACGGCAAAGGTTTCAGTATAAGTGGATTCATTTTGAGGTTTCGGGGTGAGAGTAGCATAATCCAGTGCAGAGCTATAATCGTTCAAAAGAAAACATTATTAAATTGATTTAATTTAATCCTATTAAAACTGCTGCCACATCAGAGACTTTCAACTGATGACTGTAATGTCTCCCTATGATGGCTGACACCGGGATTACTGCAAAATTACACTTAAAGGGGAAGTTCCTCAAAAATGTCTCATTACTCACTTTTATGCAGCTATAATCTTGCAGTCATGGAAATATTTTCCCAGGGATGTATCAGTGGGACCTTCTAGATTCAAGGGGGCGGAGAAGTCCCATTTAAATGACAGGTGAGGCATCTAATCAGCCGATTAAAGGCCGAAGTACGTCAGCGTTTGCAGACGAATATCTCCACTAAACTGTGGTTTGATCTTGAAGAGGGCATCAGGGTAAAGAACTAGGGACATAAAACTCACTCTCTGAAATCTTGTTAAAAATACGTTAATGAACAACATAAAAATCTTTTGTGTAAAGGTGCAGTTCTGAAAACACTAGGTAAAAACTGCCACCACAATGCTATCCTATTGTGAGGGATTTGTTTTAGCACATTGCTATGCGGTTGCTATGGTGTTGCTATGCATTTTAAGCACTTTATTATGAGGTTGCTAGGGCATTGAAAGGGTTTTCTGGATTGTCGCTAAGTGGTTGCTTACAGGCCCAAGCCAAAAGAGCCCAACCTTCCTTCTTAAAATTGGGTTCAATTTTTTAAATCTTAAGTCTGATTGCTTAAAAAAGAAAAAACAATGGCTAAGTGTGAGTAATATGATGCTTATCTTAAAAAGAGGTACTAATTATGAAACCATTCAGACACGTTTTAATGTGCCACATCTAACTAGACATTAAGCAGTTGATTGCTAGTAATTTCACTGGTTTAAGAAGCAAAAGATTAAACAGTTAATTTAATTAGATTAAATTAAACTGGCAAGCTTTTTTAAGTCTCCTCTCCTCAGGGGGCACATTCCACTCATGACCAACATGCACGTTTGCAGAGACAGGAAAGTGACGAGAATCTAGGGTTCATAACACGCTGACATAGATATGAAAAAAATATTTTCAACTCTAGATGGAATAATGTCAGGCTATATAATTAATGAAGAGTTAAAGAGTGTCTATATGGATGTTTGGAGATTGGTTAATAAGGTATGTAGTTGAATAGCACACAGTTGTACATGTTGACAGAGGGGTCTTATGCACTAATCCTCAGATTACTGAAAGGAACAACATCATGCAATGCAGCATAAACGCATGTCAGTCATTCTAAGGATGTCCTTCTGGCTCTGATCCAAAAGCTAGTCAGCTACCTACATAGGTAGCATTTTAAGGCACCATAGGCACCCTGAGAAGGCTTTGAAAGGCCAAATTGAAAAGGGCCATTCAGACAGAATGCTAGACGCATGCAACGAATGCAACAACGCAAGTGTCTTGAGACACGATTTTAAATGGTAAATGTTCTGCACTTATATAGCGCCTTTTTAACCTTAATGGTATTCAAAGCGCTTTACACTGTGACACATTCACCCATTCATACACACATGCATACACCTGCTAGGTGCTAGCTTGCCATTGGGAGCAACTTGGGGTTCAGTGTCTTGCCCAAGGACACTTCAAACCACCAATCCTGCGATTAGTGGCCGAACCGCTCTACCACCTGAGCCACAGCCGCCCCACAAAAGTTGAAGTTCTTTTAACTTGATGCTACATCTTAAAAACGCGGGACTCCCGTGACATTGAAAAAACAGCGTGATGCAGCGCAATGGATAAAGATGTCTCTCTAGTGCATATACATATTTATAAACACTGAGATGGATGCAAAAACACGTGTAAATGGCCCCAAATGCAGCATTGCATGTATCCTATGTGGTGAAGGCAATCTCAGAATTTGGTGCAATGAACTCAAAAAACAATGACAGACAAAGCTAGAGAAACGTATAACATAAATATACTTATTATATACCGAAAATTTTCGAAAAATACATAGTTCAATCTAAATGAAAACAGACTCAACTCTCAATTAATTTCAGTCGAGTTTGGTATGTTTAGTATGTTGCTAAACTAACAAAGAGATATTCTGATGAGCATAATCATCTCTTGCTTCGACAACCCTCTTGGATGAATTTCTTTACACTGAGCTCTTCACAATGCATTCTAAGATTACCTTTACCATGAATGCATGTGATACATACATCGCTGCCCTAAAATTTGTCCAAAACAAGGTATCTTGTCAAGGTGCATTTTGCAACCGCCTTCACATCGGAAGCACACATATGTAAGCAACTCATAAGGTTTTAGAACAGAGCTCTAGTGGTTGAGTTGGGGTCAGGGTTAGGGTGCAACACTTTACTAGTCAAACTGCATGAAATATTGTACAGTATCACATACAACACCTCCACTGTGGCCCGTTTCAACCTCTCCTGTCTTCCCCCGGGAAGCTGACACAGCTCCTCTGAATTAGCTGCTTTGGGTCTAATAGGATCAGAGGGCTTAACATTGTCATCTGATAAACCTAATCCTCTTGATAGCTGTACTGCAGCTTCTGAGCCAATTTGTACTCAATTAGCGTAATGAGGAAACAAGCGAGGAGCTCCCGGAAATGCATCAATATGATCAAATAATTGCACTGTCTCTCACCCAATCCCATGTAGCATCAAACCATGATCTTGATCCCTTCTTAAGCGGAGTTTCCTAAGGTGACTCTATGAAAAGGCAAGCCGACAGGTGTTGCTTTAGGATCCATATTTTACATTGGACATAAAGCAACCCAACAGAGAACTAAAACTATTTATTGTGTAAAATTTAATTTTGATGCTCTTGGCAGTACAAATGCCAAGGACAAACCACATTTGGTTGGCATCTGTCTAATCTGTCTTCTACCAAGTGATAGATGAATTTGCAATGTACCGTAGAGTTTAATTAGACACGTGGCCTTCTCTGACGGAGGGACGGACATCTAGATATATATATTAGATGGGAAGATAAAAGCCTTGGACTTTTATATCCAATAAGACACTACCAATGCTCAGAGTCATCAAAGGCTTTGCACGTGAGAAGCAGCTGTTTAGTCTCTACGGTGAAATGCCAAGCTTTCCAGGTATCTCTGGCCTTCTTTGCCAGCTCAGAGCAGCAAATTATCTTTTCAGGATTGACTTCCTCATGAGACTTGGATATCAGTCTGGCAACACGTATAAACAAACATATGGTTAAAGTCAGTCTTCTTTAGAAGCTTTGCGCTAAGTGGTTTGTGCCAATTGAGTTCACAGAAGCATATGCACTGGCTGTTACATTTGGCAGGACTGCAAAGCTGAGTCTTCGTAGATTTCGATATGATCTCATTGGTGGTGAGATTGTTTAATTTTGATGAGATCGCTGGCCCTCAGACCATTGTTATGTCAGTTCTCCGTCAGTCAGAAGTTTGCCGGCTCCAAATTCAGAAGAAACTGCACAGATTTCCACAGAACCCAAATGCCTCTTGCATGCTTGTTTTAGCTAATTTTATGGTATTAGCTAGTAATTAGAGAGTAGATCTGTCAGATTTCTTTAAAAAACATTTTAACTGACATTCGGATCACTTCAACAACTACAAAATTTTATTGAGTAATGCGTTTCTTTATAAAGCTTTAATGTGAAAACTGGAGGCCAATAACAGTGCTCAATACAGATAGCAAACTTTTAGACATCTTAATTTTAACGGTTCCTCGTAGATCTGCTCAGCTTTAGACTCACTAACACTGACCCAAAACAAATAAAGGAGCTTCTTAAACTTATCTTTAGATTTCATTGAGGTAAGAGGAAATCTTTAGTCTCTTTGGAGGTGTTGCTGTTGTCCGTGACAGTTTCCTGCATGAGCCATCATGGATTTGAACCTTTTCCAATTATGCCAACGCACTTAGATAAGATGCCAAAGGCTTGTGTTTATAAACCAGAGAAGGTTTTTCTGGATCCCCAAAACATTTCTGGACTTAATGACAATGACCAGCATTAACAGGAATGGTCACTTGTGGTCAAATCAACATTTTTACCAATTGTTTGTCTATTAGAACCAATTCTATATCTAAAAAGTCATCTAGGAGACAAGGAGATATCTTCCATATCTTCACTGTGAAAAACAATTTTCTTTTTTACTGTTCTTAGTTATAATCTGATTGGTGGAAAGGAATAAGAGAGTGTTTACATGGATTCATTTGAACATGAACTAATTAATCTTGTTACAGGGTTATTTCTCTTAATAATTGCTGATCAGTCATAAGTTTGCCTGGGTTAACTCTTTAATGGGCTTTAATGAGTCTGCGCTCATACATTAGCTTTAATTACTCAACTAAACCTTCTGCAGGTCATGGTAAAGAGTGTTTACTGTAATGCATGCCGTCTGTGCAGTTTGTGAAGACGCAATCAGTATAAACATTTGAAAGTCAGTGCTATATATTGACTTAAAATGTTTGCTTTTAGAAAATAAGTCCAGTGAGGAACAATAAACATGCATTAGATATTAAGTGTTTTGAATAATTGTAGTCATTGAAACTGTGGAATAACACAAACGGTAGTATGGGAATTACATACTGACCAAAATATGCTTAAAAAATGAAACCACATTAAAGGAATTTCCATTTACGTTGGACACTTGTTGGCTGCTTTTACTTCACTATTTGTGGCAACTCATCCATTTAAAAAACAACAAAACAAGTCATGCAACTTTTTGTTTTGTGAAGAAATAAAAAACATACAAAACACAATGTTTTTATATGTCTACAAAGATAATTTCATGCATTTTAAGCATACGCCTTTAAATCAAAAGGTCTCTACAATCACGAAAAATGTGTGTCTAAAGTTTGACTGCAAATGTATTTACACACGTCATTTTTAGTAATACCTTGCAGGGTGCAACTCTTATAACTTCACTTATTTATGTTCAATAACAGCTTTCCATTAAAAGGTCTCACTTCAATTAAAAAGGCATCAGCGAAAACTTTCTGTTCATACTTTTTATGAGAAAATTCAATTGTTTAAAAGACAAAAGACGAAACTGCTTCATTAGTTGCGCCCTCCTCCTGTGACTGAATTCAAGCTCCATTTAGAACAATTACTTGAGCAGAAACCGTCTGTCAATCATTCTTAAGGGAGAAGAGTCCCAATTAATGAGCTTGTGTAATCCCCTGCTATTATTTCCCTTCTATAGAGGAAAACACACACAGGGCAGCTCTCTATTTAGCAGAATCCACAAGAGAGGACTTTTGCATGTGAATATATGAATGTACGTTTAAACAGGTCTAAAGTGAGCGAGTTTGAGGTTGGTTGGTTGGGTTCTGTTGCATTGCGCAGTAGCATAGGGGGGCGTGCTCATTACCCGAAAGTGACCTGGTGTTGGGAGAAACAGGTGGATGCGGGTCAGTCTGGAGACGGAGAGTGCACAGAGCATCTCGCCTTATAGAGGTATGATTATTGGGGGAAACTGTTAACTTGTAGAACTTTTAATTTAAAAATCAATTAGTATATGTAGAAATTAACATTAAAGAATATTAATAAGTGCTGATAAAGGGATTGTTCATTGTTAGTTTATGTTAACTATTGTCTACACTAATGGTAACAAACACAACCCAATTGTAAAGTGTTTCTGAGATGGGTAGATTGATGGATTTTTGTCATTTGATACTTTAATATTTTAGTAATTTTATTCTGAATCATGTCATGGGCTTTATTGGAGAATGTATTATTTTTTATTTGGCATATGTGAGAGTTGCAACATATTTGACATAAAACATATCAGTTTCATATAACTCTCTGTTTGTCATCCCTAGATATTATTACAAAATGTATATATTTTCTGCGAATGCAGACGTTATATTTTTGTTATTATATGCTGGAGTATCATCGGATTATCTACATTAGTTTTTAAATATTTTAAAACCTATATGAAGAATAGTAGTCCTTTGAATTTGTACATTATTTTGTCTTCTGATGCACCAGGGACTTTTCAACTCCTGCAAACTACAAGAACCGATTTGATTTTGCGTTCACATAGTCAAAGAGTTGTAAGATGGAAGTATACTTCATGCATAGACCAATTCAACATACCGTACATAAATATTTATAGCCCCAAGACCTTGTTAATGAACACTAAAAAACCTTTTTAAAAGAAGAACTTGGCCCCAAATGCACAATTTATTACATTTGTTGATTTTAGTTTCTCTTTCAATGTCTGATCAGGTAAAACTGCTCAGTTTTGGGTTCCTCCATCAGAGCAACTGCTTTTCTTCATTGGACGTTTCAACCCCAACATTCGAATGCATTTGTCACTGGACACTATGAATATGGTGGATGACAGCTGTCTTTCGCCCAGTAACTTCCACGAGATGGTGAAAGTAGGGGGTGCGGCGGTGGGCACCCGTGTCCACAGCATAGATGTCATCTTGGGCTTCAACAAGAACCAGGATGCTTTACTAAACCCTGGAGGTAATGTTGTATCTCATAATGTTGGAGGGGAGAGTCTTGGAGATCCACGGGACCAGGACCCGCAGACACAAACATACGGACACCTGCAAACCCTGAGGGACACCTCAGAACAACCTGCGTTTCACGGTGAGTCCTTTGTGGGTGAAATTTCAACCCCAGTTGTTTCTGACCAATACGTTTAACCGGGACACTAAAACCAAGAGACTGGCATGAACCACAAGTTCAAGTTGTGTTGCCATTGCCCCCATTGATTTTAACGCGCTATTGGCAGCTCACCAGGGAATTAGCGTAAACTGTCACCTTAAGAGACCTGGATGAAAGTTTGACGTGACTTAAATAGTGACGTGCACGGTTACCTAATGTCTTCTGTTACCATGGTTTCCATTGATGGTGAAGATTGTGGATGTATTGACACTCAATGGTTTAAAATCGATCAAATTAATGTGTCTAGTATAGCTCCGATAATTTGCTCTTGGAAGAATTTTATGATAATCTTAGAATTTTATCTTGGCCAATCAGAGCACAGTTTGAGACATTGTTGAGGTCTCTTCTGAAACTCTAGAGGAGATACATGTGAGGTTACTGGAGGGGGAATATATCTGAGGACCAGAAGACTTAATTTGGCCTCTATTGCAAACTCATTGCTGTCTAGGCCAAACGATTGAGATACTGATCTCATTCGTGATTTTTCTTTTTCTATCGGATGTTATTTGACCATGGTAATATGCTAGGTTAAATGAAGTCTAAATAAGAAGAGGCGATCATATTTTCATGTCTTTACAAGGCCTGATCAAACCTGTAAATCATTTGGCAAAGGGGGCTCATCCCTGGTTCTCATCCCCTTGTGGAATTCCGATAATCTTCTCCGATCTCAAACAAGATTGCCCAACTGTGCATGCCGACATAATCATTTTTCCATTCTGCTCCAATGTTTTCATAATCCATCGTGCTTCTTAGTTGAGAGAGTCTCTTGAATGACCCAGAGTTGACATGTCTGTTATTGTGACGAGATCCTTTTGAAATTGATTGTCCTCATTTGATGAGAGTTGCCAACAAGTCTGAGCATTGTTATTGGGCTGTCTTATATCTGACTGGCGGTGTAGTGATCCTTGAACTGGGACTGACCTCCACTATTGTGTGAGTTCAGTCTATTGCTTGTTAATAAAGGTGGCTCTGTTAACCCCGAACGCTTGTTCCTGCCTGATCACTAAACCGTCTCCAAACTGGGCTATTTCTTCTTGATTTATATTCTTATGACCAATGCTGTCAAGTAGTAGTTCACCCAAAAAGAAAATTCTGCCATTTTACTCATCATCATCACATTGTTGCAAATATGCATGGTTTCTTTCTTCTGTAGAGCACATAAGGAGATGTAAAGTAGTATGTTACAAAGACTACAGCAAACTTTGCAGAGTTAGATTGTCATTAGCAGACACTAAAGTCCCAAAGTGCAAACTTAGTGTGCTGACAGTATCCCAAGAACCTTAAACCTGTGGTTAAGTGGTT
Organism: Xyrauchen texanus; assembly: GCF_025860055.1. NCBI lineage: Eukaryota > Metazoa > Chordata > Actinopteri > Cypriniformes > Catostomidae > Xyrauchen > Xyrauchen texanus. Next base: position 6,202,644 of record NC_068323.1, read on the forward strand.
CGCCAAGGACAAAACACTGATCAAACATATCTGTCAGTGTCCAGTTCATTGATCAATTCTATTAGGGATTGAACCTGCAGCCTTTGAGTAACTTGCCAAGCTATTACTTTAATTTAACGATAACTGCTTACTCAATTCGGCCACATACACCTGTTTGATCCCTTCAATTATGTTGTACAATTCAGAAGCAACACATAATACTCCCTCTTATTGTAAATTACATCTTGTGAGGCAGTGCAGTACACAAACCCACCTGCCCTGATGATCAGCATTTTGTTGGTAATTATTGAATTAGCGTTCCAACTGGCATCGTGTCTCTCCAGTTTACCTGGGTAAAGCTTTTCGTAGAAGTGTTGACCTTATATTGAGGACATGGGGTAGAATCAAACGAAGCCTATAGGTAGATTACAGCCAAGTCTACACTGAAACTATCAGGGGAATTAACATGCTACATCTGTTTCTGCTTGGATTATGGGGTGGGGAACCTTCAGTGAAAGCCATGCCCTACCAACAGTGACGTGCGCTAGTCCAAATGTTACAAGAGCATATGGCCATGAGTATTATAGGATTAGAATCTCAGTTTTGGAAATACAATGTCAATAATCGTGTTGTCACCATGTGTAAATAATAGAGATCATTCTAGAAAGTTCTAGTAAGTCACCACATCATTTTATTGCAATGCAAAATAATTGGTGGGGTGGTGTAGTGGTCAGGGACCATTGCTTGTAGCCAGAAGGTAGCTGGTTCAATTTTAGCAAGGAGCGAACCACGAGACCCTACCAAGTTGCTCCAAATTGATAGCAGCATTCTGTTGTAGCATCACGTGAAAGTCGCGTAAACATATTCCGGGCACCTGTGTGGTGATAAATAACGATTTTATTCAATTCCAAATGGAATTGATATTTCCAGAATTAGGCCATGTCCACACTTACGTTTTAAAGTTTTCTCTTTCCAAGTGTCACTAGTTTCCAAAGTATGTGGCACTACAGAGCATTTTCAAAATTTCTCGGTTTCTGGTGGAGGAAAACGCCATTTTAATGTGTATGAGAGGTGTTAACGCAGTACATTTTCAAACGAAAACGTATTAAAGTTGGCGTGGTCTTAGAGTTGTTCATAAGGTGTGTACCAATGCCGACTCTCAAGTCCAGTCTAAGTTCTGGTTTTGTGTGTGACCTGTGACTTTAGATGCTGATATGTTCTCCAACAAAAGTGACGGGGAGTTGGGCGCCCTGCAGAAGTCAATTGAGAGTGACTGCAAGTCTCCCGTCTCCGATGGTGATCAGCCCAAGAAAAAGCACAGGCGTAACCGTACTACCTTCACCACCTACCAGCTGCATGAGCTGGAGCGAGCCTTCGAGAAGTCCCACTACCCCGATGTCTACAGTAGAGAAGAGCTGGCCATGAAAGTTAACCTCCCTGAAGTTCGAGTACAGGTGTGTTTAGATCTCCTTGGAAGTCTTTCTGTCAAGTGCTTAGAAATATTTTACTTTGTGTTTTGAAGTAAAAGTATCAGCATCAGAGGAGTCAATGCACTGTTGAAAAGATCTGTCACTATTGTATGTTTTGGAAGCTGGTCACCAGAATGTGCTAGTTCAGGGTTCCCCAATTTATTATCACCAAGGGCCAAATTCTGTCATCAACACAAAGCCGAGGGCCACCACTCTCAATTTTATGACAAAGATGCGTTGTTAGAAAAACCGGGCTGCACACGCTCAGTGCTCGCGCACTCTGCTGATGACAAAATTTGCACGGGCCCTGTATGCGGACACTCAGCATTGGACCAAAGTATACTTTGGGTTTTAGCGCAGGCCAAACATTTGTCTCTCACGGGCAGGATATTGCCCCCAGGCCGCCTATTGAGGAACCCTGTGCTAGTTTGTCCTCACCTCAAGTGGCTGCTTAAACTTCTTGACCAGCAAGACTTTAGATGACTAATCTTAACCAACAAGAACCTGGTGCTTCACTGGTTTATCCAGGCCAAACGCGGTCAACCAGCTACACCAGAAAGATCATGCCAGTTTACCAGCTAAGAGGTCTTTTACACAGAATGCATTTTTGTATTTGTATAGACTGAAAATGCAAAGCTTAATTATTTTTCTATGTAAACATGCACTAGAGTAATGCTTTTGGATGTTGTGCCACGTCTCACTGGCGAGCACGAGCGATTGACGGTACAGAATTATAATTTGAAGTCTATGTGTTTGTACAGGTGTGGTTCCAGAATCGCAGAGCCAAATGGAGGCGACAGGAGAAAATGGACATGAGCACCATGAAGCTCCACGACTCCCCTATGCTGTCCTTCAACCGGCCGCCCATGCACCACACTGTGGGCCCCATGAACAACACACTGCCCCTTGACCCTTGGCTGACCTCCCCTCTGTCCAGTGCAACTCCAGTGCACAGCATCCCAGGGTTCATGGGTCCCACACAAGGCCTGCAGATGGGCTACCCCAGTCACAGCTTCCTCAACTCGCCCCAACCCATGACCCAGAGCATGCAGCCCATGGCGCCACCACCATACCAGTGTCCCTCTCCCTTCACTGACAAATACCCACTGGAGGACATAGATCAGCGCAGTTCAAGCATCGCCACTCTCAGGATGAAAGCCAAGGAACACATCCAGTTCATGGACAAAACTTGGCAACCAATGTGCTAAGACAGAGTAGAACTCCAGTTCGTTGACTGAGGGCCTTCAAGTTTCTTGGTGACTTAAAGGCTAACGAAGAACCATTTCGCTTGTCTTGGATGACTTGCTCTCCTGGTCAGGAACATTGTGTGTAGCGTCATGTCCCATTTTATTCCACGATTATTGACATTTTTGCAACCGTATGTTAACACTTCTCCAAGAAAACCAGCATTCCTTGGGCCTGGATGAAGGAAACAAGCATACACATTTAAACGTAGGACCTCTATGCTAGGACTTGTGAAACTTTGTAAGACATTTCACTCAGCAATTTTGTCCTGAGAAGTCTCACACTTTACTTGTTGTGAGGCACACATTGGCACGGTTATAAACAAGTTTGGTTTCAGTTCGTTGTCTTTACAGTTCTTTACAGATCTAGGACTGTCCTATCATGATTAGTCAGTTACAGAGTTTCTGGACGAAGAGTTACTGAAATGTTAATTCAAAGGGCATGCTTTGTATCACATGACCTCTGTCTGCAAATTCACACTTTCCTCTAATGGACTGCTATAGATGTTTTGGGTTGACAGAAGATCTTTCAGGGTGAGATGAGCCATAAATACAATCCATGTTTCGAAAAGTCTTCTTCAAGTATTTCAACAGGCAGCTAAGCAATTAGCAAACTCTCATTTCGATCAAAAAAAGTGCATCTAAGAAAAATGAGACAGGGCAGAAATGATTAGCTTGTGGTGCTTAATCTGTAGGCATAATCATTTCCTGGACATGCAGTACCTCACCCCACCATTACTCCCTCTGGGCCCGTTGACCCAAGTCCGATCTTTTTGTTTGAATTTATTTAGAGGGAAAGACAGTCACCAATGATCATTTAAAAGGGGATTTTGAAGAAGATGTCAAAAGTGGTCAAATGAAATGCATCTTCAGCTATTTTATGCCCCACAATTAACCTGCAAGTGGGACTTGCTAATTATTTTCTTACGGAAACTCACTCAGTTCATGTTGCCAGACATTTTGTAGCAAAAGAATTGTATTTGTGTTTGCCACTAAATGTTTAGGGATTTAGCGGATGATTGAATTATTTCCTTGAAGGATCTATGCTTAGTAATAGTTTTAAAAGCCCCCCCCATACAAACAATTTAGTTACAGGACCAATCAGTCCAAACATTAGTTTACAAACCGAATCCATCATGTTTACATGACTTGCACAGTTTAAATAAATGTAAAAGCCAAAGTTAAATAGCAATATGGCAATAATGAGTAAATTAATACGTGTGTATGTGTGTGCGATGGTATATTTGTCCAAAAATATGTATGTGGTTCCTTTGTAACGTGTCCTAGACGTTTTTACGGAACAACTGATGTCAACAAATGTTCTTTAAATAAAATAATCTAGTTTGATAGAACTTTGGCCTTTTTCGACTCATTTGACCTTGTATGCTAGTCATCAAGTTTGGTACCTGTATGTAAAAATGACTAGTTTTCTACCATAATGACTAGCTACTACCATAACTATATTTTTCAGTAGTGTGGCAGTAGCTCAGTTGCTTTCGAAATAATGTAGCTTTTCCAATATTTATTTCCCCCCGCAAAAAGTAGGGTATAGCGAAACAACATGAAGTGTTTCTACTAGTGCATTGTAATGTATTGACTTACTTTTTCAAAAGGGTAGCTTGAATAGTTTAAGGTTAAAAGTAGTTTCAACAACACTGATAAGACAGTCCATTCCCTGCCCTCCCTTCTCTGTGTTTTTCCTGACCGGTGGCATCGAGCCAGCCCGTTAGTCAGATAAAGTTCCAGTCAATCAGGTCGGCCGGGGAGGGGGTACTGGCCCTAGCGTCCGCGGTTTCTCTAATTGCCTCCTGATGCTGCTGCTCGGGCACATGTTCATGGTGCCTGGTGTTCGGCTGCATTTATCAAGTGTGTGCAATGCTCTCGGACAGATGGGTTACTACAGGGGCCATATGGGTCCCAAAAACACAGATGTGTAGAAATTAGCAAAGGGGTCTGCATATGTACTGTGTTAACCTCGGTGCAGAGCCACTGGACTTTAGTTGCTCTGGTACAGATATTAGATTGTAAACTTTTGTATACTTTTTGGCATACCTTGTAAAAGGCAAGTGTCACTCTTATTATTGCTCATCCTTAGGGTTAGGGACTTCAACAAACCTCTAACCCTATTAAACTTATTAGTATTATATTTAAGTATTAAACTTTTGTAAGAGACCCCTTACGTTTTCTTCAAAAGTTAAATCTCTAAGGGGCCTGGATAGCTCAGCGTGAGTATTGACGCTGACCACCACCCCTGGAGTCGCAACTAGCGTGTGCTGAGTGACTCTAGTCAGGTCTCCTAAGCAACCAAATTGGCCCGGTTGCTAGGGAGGGTAGAGTCACATGGGGTAACCTCCTCGTGGTGGTGATTAGTGGTTCTCGCTCTCAATGGGGCGTGTGGTGAGTTGTGTGTGGATCGTGGAGAGTAGCATGAGCCTCCACATGCTGCGATTCTCCGCGGTGTCATGCACAACGAGTCACGTGATAAGATGCGCGGATTGACGGTCTCAGAAGCGGAGGCAACTGAGACTTATCCTCCACCACCTGGATTGAGGTGAGTAACCACACCAGCATGAGGACCTAGTAAGTAGTGTGAATTGGGCATGCCGAATTGGGGAGAAAAGGGGATTAAAAAAAAAGTACATTATTAAGTAAGTTATTTACAATTTTCCATGCAGTGTTGTTTTTTTCCTTCATGTATATAACAGTATTTTCGTTAAAGATAGGTTTAGTTATATGACTTAAAATTTGGGACTATGGCAGTTTTTTGTTCTTTAAACTTATGTGAGCAGTATTGTGGCTGAACTGTTCCCTGCTCAAGGTAGGAAGTATTAACAGTTGCACAGGTGGGAGCAAAGGGTGGGAAGGCTGCTCATCGAAGTTAATGATGGAGAAAATCCCCCAATTAGAGCTTTATCCAGCTGGCCAGGATGAGTTCAGCGTGAGGATTAGTGCCCGTGCCGAGACCGAACTGCCACTGACCACTGCACATCTTGGCACAGGGGCTGCCGGGTTGAGGGTAGGCATGCGTTTAGCTGGACTGTCACAAAGGAATCATGGGAAAGTAGCAGTTCATCCACTGCGAAAAGCTTTGTTTGTCAAGCTGAGGGAATTGTGCTGGTTTTCCACTCTCATGCTCAGAATGTGGGTCAGTCTGTTGTGCTAGGTTCGATTTTATTATCTCACGTTTGGTTCACACGTTTATTACGCCAGAAATTCAAATTCAGAAATGTTAACTTTAACAAAACATAACTTTCCTGCTCTCTTACAACGAGGAGATATTAGTTGTTGCATGCTAAAAAATGCCTTGTCATCGCACAAATTCCTTCAGCCACACTAATGCATCTGGTAGCAAGATAAATAAACCGAGGGTTAATCCGAGAGCGCAGTTACTAAGGCGATTTCCTCTAAAGCGTACAGCATGGCTTTATCATTTTTAGTGGCAGAATACTGCTGTATATTATCATATTTACCTTATAATCGGTAATAGATTCTGTAAGAGTGTGACTGTTGACATGAGGACATAAATACACAAAGTTTGGGATTAGGAATGTGCAATATATCGGTCTCAATATCGGTATCTGCCGATATAAGAGTTTTTAAATTAGTGGTATCTACTGTATGTAATTTGGCAGGTAGCAAAAGAGTTATCCATCTATTTGATTGTTTATTGCTCAATGTTTCTCTAACTATATTTTAATCACACAAAACCTATCAAGAACATGCCATTGGTGTATTTTAAGCTTTAAAACCATTAAGATTATTTTCATGAAAATGAAGCACCCCACACCCCCACCACCCTCAAAAATGCTCATTACCAAAAAGTGGAGGAAAACAAACATTCTCAAACAGAAGAGATGTATCATTTATCCATCATATCGGTTATATCGGCAATAAAAAGATTGCATTTCGGTATCGGCCAAAATCTTTTTCTAGATGGTTCCATCCCTAGTTCTGATCCCTATGAGTCATGCATTAAATAAACAATATTAAACTATGTGAAAATGATTTTGCTGAGTGATCATAAAGTTAGTCGAGTAAGAATGGGATGGAAATTCTGACGCTCTGAATCACTGAATCCCCCACAGAGTTACTGTATTCATTAAGAACAACTAAGTCTCCAACGACTAATTAATTGCATAATCTATTATTTTGTTCCCTCGACACGGCAGAGGTTGAAGTTAACAGGCTGATTGGGTTGACGCGTTCCTCGAAGAGGATAATACGGGAATGGAGCGGAATTAATTGGGTTTGATTAAGAGAGGTTTTCAATGGGCCACGGCTCTGTTCGCATGACATTATTAGAGGTCACAGAGAAAGGCCGCGAGGTGGGGGGGATTTGTGAGCTGGCGCCAGCGTTCTTCCCTTCAGTTGAAGTGCAAAGAGTTTGTTGTCATCCTTTGTAAACATTGGGAGCTGATGATTAGTAAGACAGCTGGAAATAAATGTAGCCTATATTATCCTACATATTATCCTCTACAGCAGTCATAAACATACTAAAGGAATGTTCCGGGTTCAATACAAGTTAAGCTCAATCATCAGCATTGGCTGCGTTATGCTGATTACCGCAAAAATACATTTCGACTTTTCGACATATCCCGCACTTACAATGGAAGTGAATGGGGCCAATTCGGAAACGTTAAAATACTCAGTTTCAAAAGTATAGACACAATCTTCTGTTTTGGGGTCTGGGTATCTCAGCGAGTATTGACGCTGACTATCACCACTGGAGTCGCGAGTTTGAATCCAGGGCGTGCTGAGAGACTCCAGCCAGGTCTCTTATGCAAACAAATTGGCCCGGTTGCTAGGGAGGGTAGAGTCACATGGGGTAACATCCTCGTGGTCACGATTAGTGGTTCTCGCTCTCAATGGGGCGTGTGGTGAGTTGTGTGTGGATCGTGGAGAGTAGCATGAGTCTCCACATGCTGTGAGTCTCCGAGTGTCATGCACAACAAGTCACGTGATCAGATGCGCGGATAGACGGTCTCAGAAGCGGACGCAACTGAGACTCGTCCTCCGACACCCGGATTGAGGTGAGTAACATCTGTTCAATGAACTGTATCTTTTTTCCTGGCCTAACACTTTTAGGACTTTTAGGTATGTGTCCATACAGAAATAGATTTTCAAAAATAAACCTCACCCTGAAAAATATTCACTGGAGTAAAAAAGTGTGACAACATGCCCCGGCACATTGCCCAAACAGAGCTGTTCACTATCAACTGGCTCCCTGATTTGATGTCTAGATGAAAGACATTTATAGCTCACCGAAACACATCTGGCCGAATCAATCCACGCCTGAGTGTTTGTAATCTAGTTACAGTATAATCTCAGAGGAGGGCTCGTCCTCCGACCCCGACACCACTGAAATCACTCGCATCTAAAAATAAAAATACAATTGTCACCTTTTTTCAGATGTCATCATATATAACAAGATTACAAGCTAATTAATCACAAAAGTGAAGGGACAGTTTGTTTACAGGTTTACCTAGCCGGACAGAACATAATAAAATAAAACAATAGCTTTTATTATGTTTACTTTTGTGCTTGCATTGTGTCTGTTTTATTTGCACAATGTTCTGTCAACCTGTGGTGCAATCTGAGCCGCCTCGTAAGAATTTCGATGTCCAGTGATCCGGAACCTGTAAGTGGCAAATATAACCAACTTGATGTACGTTAAATAATGCCTTCTTAACCCAGATAGCACATCTCTGAGATGTCTGTTTAAGAGCGTTTCATCTGGAAAGCATCACAATCACAAAAGAGTTTCATTATCTTCCCTGAGGTCCACTGATGATGGTATTAAAGTTTTTTTTCCAACAAAACAGTCATAATTTTGTAATATATGATAATTGTCGACTATGTCTCTGCCCATCTTTCTTAAAAGCTCGATTTTTGCCTCAGCCCCTCTTTTAAACTACACTGTAAATGCCCTCTGTTCTGATTGGCTGACAGTGTGCATCCCCTCAAATTCAGCCATTTTTGAAACTCAGTTGGAAGAGAATAAACAAGCACCAAAATATTAGAAATGTACATTTCACGGTTTACACATAAAGCACGTCCAACACATTGCATCCAAATATTTTGCACTATTCATCTCAAGGACAACAGTTAACACACCGGGTCTACATGGGACGCTTTAATCAATGATGCTGTCTACCATGGAAGCGTCCGTCTCGGCGCAAATTTATCTTGCAGAGTTGTAACTTGACACTGCATCTTTTAAACACATGCCGGAGAGATGACAACAATTGAAGATGTCTGTGTAGTACATGTTAGGAGTAGTCACTGTTTACGAGCCAAGTGAGCACCAGTGGGCGGGGCCATGGGTGCGATGATTTTAAAATAGGCATTGATGTGGTTGCTGTAGCGGCCATCTTGAATGAATGAGGGCCCCAAGTGACGTAGGGTTGTCGCTGAAGTAGAGAACGGGCGTTTTGGCAGCTTGGTTTCAATAAATGCTTTTACTGCATTGGGGATTAAGTTTTGTTTGTAAAGTAGAATGACCGCTTATATGTTAAAATATCAAAATATCAATTTCTCATGACATGACCCCTTTAACTTCTGCTAAACATCTTAAATGGATCAGATTTTCAAACAGTCTAAATCATAGAGGTCTCAAAGACATCTGCTGAACGTCAGTCTTAAATCCGTCTAAAGACCTAAACAATACGTCTTCCAGATGTAAACACATATCAAATTGTCACATTGCCCCCCCTGGTGCCCATATGTTAGAACAAATGCTGCAAAGTGCCCTCTTGGATGCCCTTATGGTAGATAGAACATGATAAAGTGCCCTCTACGGTGGCCCAGTGTGCAAGAAAACGTGATGCAGTACCCTAATGGGTGCCCTTCCAATGGAAGAATTGTGATGCAGTGCCCTCTAAGGTGCCCCATGTGTGAGAAAATGTGGTAAAGTGCCCTCCAAGGTGCTCCTGTGTGCAAAAGAACGTGATGAAGTGCCCTCTGGGTGCCATTCCAGTGGAAAAAAACATGTTGAAGTGCCCTCCTGGTGCCTTTACAGTGGATGCCCCTATATGTGAGGAAATGGGATTAAGTGCCCTAGTGGGTGCCCTTCCAGTGGAGATAATGTGATGCAGTGCCATATAGGCTGCCAACATTGTCTAAAACTATTTTAATCTTAACCAGGGTTTGGAACTGTTTCCCAATAAATGCATCACACATTTCTGCACGCTGGTGCCCCACCACATGCACCTGGTGCCCACTTTATTATTATCGCCCCTGCCTCACAGACAGCCTGAGTCCACCTCTGATTGAGAGTATCTCAGAGCAAATGAATCAGTGACACAGTGTTGACAACTGTGTTCGGAATTGCATACTACCACACTACTCATACTGTTTCTGCCATAGAGACACATTTGACAGAAGTTGTAATAGTATGGGTGGTGTGCCATTACCATCTTCAGAATGAAAACACATCACGACTCTGAATAGAGACCGCTAAGACATGTGGCCAACAGGCGGCGTGGTGACGTTACAGCTCTACTAAAGTGGTCAACACAGCGCATGCGCGCGTCCCTCTCGCCGCCGGATGTCATCAGGAGTGTGTTTCCGGTAGCTCCATCTTCGAAACTGAAATAAACAAAAAAACAAACAAACATGTTTTTCATTTTTCTGTTCTTCTAATGCCATTCAAGTGTGCTATAAATTAATTTCAGTGTTTTATTAACGAGTAATCTCGAAATAATGGATGTTTCGACACCGCCAGAAGGTGAGAATCGGCTCGCGTGAGGCTGCTGTGTGTTGCGCAATTTCATTCAATAACAATAAAAACAAAAACAGTAAACACACAGTTAACACCTAAAAGAACATTTTACACACTCTTAACGTTATAATGGCCGTTTCATTTGAATAAAGTGTCCAATGTTGCATCTACATAAGCTATGTGTTGTGCTTAGCATATAGACTATGCTTATAAACAGTATAAACAGACTGATATCTATGTAATAAAGGTGTTTGTCCAAATAAAGTACATTAATTCATTTTAAACTGATATTTGTTAAATGTTCGGGTGCTGATGAAAGATTTGAACTATGTTTATAATTGGTCACTGATTAATTGTGCATGTTTGGGCAAGTTATGTAGTATTTTGAGAGACATTTAAACAGTTTTTGGTAAAAGATAATAAGGAAATAGCTTTGTTTTCTATATTAACTGAGATTCCTCAGACATTATATATTGTAAGTGAAGATTTAGGGTCACTTCTTAGATGTTCAGTGTTGCAGAATGTAATACACAAATTCACTTTTGTTATTTTCTTTGTGCCATCTGTTGTTTTCCATCAGATCATGAGCTGCGTAATGTCATCGATAAGCTCGCACAGTTTGTCGCTCGAAATGGACCCGAGTTTGAGAAGATGACCATGGACAAGCAGAAGGACAACCCCAAGTTCTCGTTCCTCTTCGGAGGGGAATATTTCAGCTATTACAAGTACAAGTTGGCAAATGAAAAGCAACAACGTACGAGAATCAACAAGCAAAACACATGAACCGTAATGAGTACATTCAGTGACAGGTCACCCAAAAAACTCCGCTATCCTTTTAACATTTTCTACTTAGGGCTTTTTTAATATGCGATGGAAATGTGTATGACGACATTTGCAACCATCCAGTTATGCCAAATTGACAGCTACATGCCCAGAAATGTTACTTGTATTATAAGGTATGCTTCTCTTCCTTATAGATTCTTCAAGTCACGATGATGAATATAAAATGGAAGGTATTTATTTTTATCAGACCGATGATCAGAAGCATTTTCAAAGAGTAACCCTGTTATTTTGCCTGGTATTCTTGGAGTTGTTCTGCGTCATCATTGCTTGAAACTTTATTTAAATTTAAAGGGACAGTTCACCCTAAAATGAGAATTCTCTCATAATTTACTCACCCTCATGCCAGCCCAGATGTGATTGACTTTCTTTCTTCTGCAGAACATGAATGAAGATATTTAGGAGAATGTTTCATGTTTCAAGTGAATAGGTGCCAACATTTTGAAGTGCCACAATAATAAATGTACTCCAGATGAATCTGGTGGTTAAATCAATATCTTCAGAAGTGATATGATAGGTGTGGGTGAGTATCGGATCAATAGTTAAGTCTGTTTTTACTATAATTTCTCCTCACTGCTCAGTCAATCTCCACTTTAGTTTTATATTCTTCTTCTGTTTTTGGTGACTCACATTATTCGTTCATATGGTCAAGGAGGAGAATTTAAGATAAAAAAAAATATCTTAAAATGTATCTGTTTCTCACCCACATCTATCATATAGTGCCTGAAGAGATGGATTAAACCGCTGGAGTCGTATGGATTACTTTTATCCTCCCTATATGTGGATTTTGGAGCTTCAAAATTTTGGCACCCATTCACTTGCATTGTGAGGACCAACAGAGCTGAAATATACTTCTAAAAATCTTCATTAGAGTTCTGGAGAAGAAAGAAAGTCATGCACATATGGGATGCCATGAGGGTGAGTAAATCTTGAGAGAATTTAAATTTTTGGGTGAACTAACCCTTTAATTTCGGTCTGAGCGACATTTGCATATGTCTTTTCAGTCATAGAAATGGACATACTTAAGCCTGTGATTGGTTGAAACATTAAAACCCTTTTGCAAAACACTTGGCAGTTTTCTTTTACTGGTGTTCGCTAAAGCCAGCATGAATTGTTCAAGCTTATGATTAGGGAATTCTGCACATTTTTGGTTCATTTTTAGAGATGGACCGATAATCGGTTTGACCGATATTTGTAACCCATATTTGCACTTTTCCACTAAATTGTTTATCGGTTTACTGATAAAGTTGGACGCATAAGACCAAACATTTTAAATATTAATTAGACTAAATGAGGGGCTTTGCCTATTCAAATTCATTATTTGTAGAAAAAGCTTTTATGCATATCGGTTATCGGATACCTATACGCAAAAATAGCCAGTATTATATCGGTCATTAAAAAAGAATATCGGTCAAGCTCTTTTTTTATGCAAATGCAAAGCTGCTGGATTAATCATTATTTTTTAAGTTTTAAAGTATTACAATGCAGGAAACAATTGTTCTTTCCCCTTTGGGTTCTTTGCTTGGTTCCTTTATTTCAAGTTTGTATGTTGTATCCCCTTTTAAAATGTGTTTTTTCCACTTTTGTTCTAGTTTTTCGTTAGACTCTTTGCAAACAAGGAAAAACAGGGAGATCAAGCCAGCATGCATGATTTATGATGAATGCATTTGCTCTAAAAATGTCCATTTAAAAGAGTCCCATGCTCCAGATTTGACAAACACTTGTTCATACCGACAGGCAGACCTTTGTTATTTTACATAGAAGTCATGTTTATTTCATGCTTGTAGTCTTGGCTCATCGTCTACATGTGTTTGTTGTCGTCTCTAGCAGTGCTCTGCGGGTCATCAGCAGCTACAGATGTTCCAGAAGTTCCCCCAGCAATGTCGAATATTCCTCCTCCACCGATCCCTCCTAGCACCCCTTCCATGGAGGAACTGATCCAGCAGAGCCGGTGGAACCTGCAGCAGCAGGAACAACATCTGCTGAGCCGTAGACAGGTACTTTCACCTCATACAGCCAGTAACATCTGTTGCAACATCAAAGGAAGCATTTACACCTGGTATTTTGATGCGTGTACAGATGAGACACATCCCTGTTTACACCTTATTATTTACAGGCCACTTGTGTTTAGATTTCAAAAAGAGGGTGTGGCAGGGCGGAGGGCGGGGCCGGGTCGTGTTCCTACACACCCGGTCCCGTATTAGGCTAATTATGCCTCCGTGAGGTTTAAAGGTCGACTGCAGAGGGCTGTGCGGGAGAGAGAGATCGATTAGCGGACATGTCCGGTCATGTGTGTTTGTGTTGTCTTTTAAGTTTTCCATTAAACTATGATTTATATCGCCAAGCCGGTTCTCGCCTCCTCCTTTCCCATCCTTTAACTGTTTTACATTGGTGCTGAAACCCGGAAGGAGGAGGGATACCGTGAGTAGAGTTCTCGCCACTACCATCCACCCCAACGGAGCAGCCGCTGCCATCTGCCGCCGACCAGCATGGCGAGGGGAGGAGGGGCTCCTAGCCGACCGCCTGGAGCTAGAGAACCGCTGCCAGGGGCGGAGGAGTCGCCTACCGGCCGCTGAAACGCCGGCAGGGTTTAAGACCGCCGACCGTGAGCGGGAGGGGCTCACTGCCGACCGCCTGAGCGAGAGAACCGCTGCCAGGAGCGGGGAGACCCTTCTAGTCCCCGAGAATGCGCCGGGGCTGGAGGACTGCCTCGGATCCGCCCGAGAGGCGCTGCTGTCGTCCGACAAAGGGTGGAGGAGTGGCCGAGGAACAAGCTGCGGCGTATCTGAGAACTGGCGAGTAAGTTTTTTTTTTTTTTTTGCATCTCTCTCTCCTCTCTCTCTCACTGTCGCCTCATGCTGGCCTTTATCCTCTTTTAAATTGTATAGTTTTTTGGGGGTACTACACTGTTACAGGAGTACCCTCCTATTTTAATCATTTCTGTTTCCTCCTTGTCCCTCCCTCGTCCCTCCCTCGCCCAGGTAGATGGGGATGACCTGCCGGCAGTCAGCTGAAGGCGCCCTCCCCAGGGAAAGGGGAGGGGGAAGGGGAGGATGCACGCCAGGCCGGGGCTCCCCAGCCTGAGAGAACGAGGGAGGAATGTGGGGAGGGCGGGCCGGGTCGTGATCCTACACACCCGGTCCCGTATTAGGCTAATTATGCCTCCGTGAGGTTTAAAGGTCGACTGCAGAGGGCTGTGCGGAGAGAGAGATCGCTAGCGGACATGTCCGGCTATGTGTGTTTGTGTTGTCTTTTAAGTTTTCCATTAAACTATGATTTATATCGTCAAGCCGGTTCTCGCCTCCTCCTTTCCCATCCTTTAACTGTTTTACAGAGGGTCTCTGATTTCATGGCTGAAAAATCGTAACTTTTTGCACCCCTGTGCATCTGTCACGTTGTCTCGTTTCATGTGGATCGTCTAAAACGTAATTGTGATGAAGAGGATGGCTAGGCTGTGACTTGCAGCTGCAGTGTGTGCGTTTGTGTTGTTTCTTTTTGTTTACGTTTTCATTAAACCATTATTTTGACGGTTCAGCCGGTTGTCGATTTATTGCCATCAAGGTCTACACATTGTATTTGGGCTTGTTTTTATTTAGGAGCATTTTTCATATACTTTGCATTTGTTTCTTAAAGTTAATACAGAATATGACTAGGCAAAAATATGGATTTTTCAATGCATCGTGGCCTTGATTGGAAGGATCTCAGCATCAATTCTTAAATCTCAAGATCAGTCTTTGACTCTATGGGCAACACTCTACTACAATGAGAGGAAATCAGTCGCATTTGCAACAATTTTGTGCTATGAGACTAAAATGTCTATGATACGCCACTAGTTGGTAATCTGAATAGATTTCAGCAGTGTTTGTCTAGTATTGTGGTGAAGAAATTTTGAGCATTGTGTTGTAATTAAACGTTTTTCTGTCTCGTTCCGTGTGTCCAAAGAAGAGATCCACGCAATCCATTTGTCTCTCTGAATATCCTTTCTGTTCTTTATAGCCAGTTGATCAAAAATAAACATTACATTATAACCACAGACAACATGGATGAGATAAATCCATTCAAGTCAGTTACAGACACTCTTTATAGAACTGCCAGTTTTCTTAAAGAGACAGTACCTGTTTTTTAGCATGTGTTCAACAAATCAATGTAAATACTTGTAAATAGTACAAGTTATGCAGTTAAACAATAACAATGTAACAGAATATATTATGTGCAATATAATATTTATTGATGGAATACATGCATTTAGCCATTTTTAAAGTGAGAGAAGTCTGTTTGCAGCACTGTGAACGAGTTTCTCTCATAGCGACCATCAACGCGTAAAGAAAGTTACAGGTGTTTGTAATGACATGAGGGTGAGTAAATTAGAGAATCTTCTTTTTTGGGTGGACTATCACTTTAATTCTAACACTATTCTGTTAATGAAATATGTTTTGTGGTTTTAGGAGCAGGTGGCAGCTGCGATCTCTCTGGCGATGGAGCAACAGATGCAAAAACTGTTGGTAGAAACACAACTGGACACAAATGAATTTGACAACCTGCTTCAGCCGATCATAGACACCTGCACGAAAGATGCCATCTCGGTACTAGACAAAACATTTAAATGATGTGTTAGATAGGTGTACATTTAGAAATTTAGCAGAAAGGATATTTTCTTTGTAAAGTTGATAAGTTTTTCTGTTGTAGGCCGGAAAGAACTGGATGTTTAATAACGCTAAGACACCACAGCACTGTGAGCTGTTGGCATCTCACCTCAGAAACCGCATCATTGCAGATGACGCACACTTTGAGCTCCGCCTACATCTAATTTATCTAACCAATGACGTCCTGCATCACTGGTGAGACACAATCTGACAGTATGTCTGTCGACCAATTTCAGATGGTGGGAGTATTCAGGAAAGCAGTTCGAAAACAGTCATTTTCTCAATTCTGTTTGCTGCCCCTAGTGGCTAAAAATTGTATTAGAAAAGAGAAAAGGGTTACACAAGGTCTGTTTTAGTTTTATGTGGCAGGGTGTCTCTGGTGTAATTTGTGGTGGTATTTAAAAACCAATCATTCGGTTTTTTTATCCATAGTCAGAGGAAGAATCAGAAAGATCTTTTGGCGGCTCTACAGAAGGTCGTGGTTCCCATTTACTGCACCAGTTTTCTGGCTGTGGAAGAGGACAAACAGCAGAAAATCACACGGGTGTGTTCATCCATCACTGTTGGTTGATATTTGACCAATGTACTTGTGCTCTTTTTTATCAATTATAAGTTAGTGCAATTGTCCTGCTGCTTCAAAACTGTGTACAAACTTTATTTTTTTTTGGCTGATGTGATAAGGATGATGGATATAGAAGAAATGAAAGGGATATGGATGGATGGATGGGTGGGTGGATAAGAAAAGATAGATAGACAGATATATTATTTGAAAAAATCTTAAACAAGAGAATCTGTTAAATGAACATCAATTTGGTTTCATAAGCAAACATATTCACTGAATTTATTCGTACAACTCTCAGTTAAAATGACCGGTGCAATATTTATAGATTTCTGTAAAGCTTCTGATAGTTAATCACACACTTCTTGTAACAAAACTACACAATTCCTATTTATCAGTAAGTAGTATTGCTATAAAATCATAATCATCTAAGAAATTGTACACAATCAGTTAAAACAGGTGAAACAATCTCTCAGAGAATACCTTGTACATTCGGAGTTCCACAAGGCTCAATGCTCGGGCCACTTCAGGCCATGCATTCTGTCTCCTTGAGATGAACGTAGTTTGATGCGAAAAGTGCAAATCAGTACTAGAATAACAGCAAAGGACCTTGTGAAGATGCTGGAGGAAACAGGTAGATGAGTATCTATATCCACAGTAAAACGAGTCCTCTATCGACATAACCTGAAAGGCTGCTCAGCAAGGAAGAAGCCACTGCTCAAAAACCACCATAAAAAAGCCAAACTACAGTTTGCAAGTGCACATGGGGACAAAGATCTTACTTTTTGGAGAAATGTCCTCTGGTCTGATGAAACAAACATTTTAATTTTGGCCATAATGACCATCGTGAAGTTTGGAGGAAAAAGGGTGAGGCTTGCAAGCCGAAGAACACCATCCCAACCGTGAAGCATGGGGGTGGCGGCATCATGTTGTGGGGGTGCTTTGCTGCAGGAGGGACTGGTGCACTTCACAAAATAGATGGCATCATGAGGAATGACACTTATGTGGATATATTGAAGCAACATCTCAAGACATTAGGCAGGAAGTTAAAGCTTGGTCGCAAATGGGTCTTCCAAATGGACAATGACCCCAAGCATACCTCCAAAGTTGTGGCAAAATGGCTTAAGGACAACAAAGTCAAGGTATTGGAGTGGCCATCACAAAGCCCTGATCTCAATCTGATGATTTTGTGGGCAGAACTGAAAAAGCGTGTGCGAGCAAAGAGGCCTACAAACCTGAATCAGTTACACCAGTTCTGTTTGGAGGAATGGGACAAAATTACAGCAACATATTGTGATAAGATTGTGGAAGGATACCCAAAACATTTGACCCAAGTTACACAATTTAAAGGCAATGCTACCAAATACTAACAAAGTGTATGTAAACTTCTGACCCACTGGGAATGTGATGAAAGAAATAAAAGCTGAAATAAATCATTCTATCTACTATTATTCTGAAATTTCACAATATTAAAATAAAGCAAGTGATCCCAACTGAAAAGACAGGGAATGTTTTCTACGATTAAATGTCAGGAATTGTGAAAAACTGAGTTTAAATGTATTTGGATAAAGTGTATGTAAACTTCTGATTTCAGCTGTAGACAGACAGACAGACAGACAGACAGACAGACAGATAGACAGATAGATAGATAGATAGATAGATAGATAGATAGATAGAAAAGAAAGTGTGATAGATCAAAACCACAAAAGAGAGCAATTTACTGGATCTGATAAAAGGCCTTGTGAGGGTTTGTTTACACAGTTGACATTTGGCTGATTTGATGGTATTTCTCGTGTATGTGTTGCTCTACAATACCTTCAACTGTTCTGGTACATTGACATTTTCAGTTACTGCAGTTGTGGGAGAGGAACAGCTACTTCGATGACATCACCATTCAGCAGCTTCAAAGTCCAGCTCTGGGTCTCGGACAGTATCAGGTACATCTGATACAGCAATGTTTTTACCATGTTAATAAATCTCTCAGCCGAACACATAAGTATTTTGCATGTATTGTTGTAACGTCTTTGGTTTTCCACCAGGCGTCGCTAATTACAGAGTATGCTCCAGTAGTGCATCCCGTCCAGATGGCATTCCAGCAGCAGATTCAGGCACTGAAGACGCAGCATGTGGAGTTTGTAGCCAATCTGAAGCAACAGCAGAATGTGACGTCTGTAGCAGCCGTGGCTGCGGTTGGACAGTTAGCTCCTCCAGACACTGAAGTGAAGTCCCAAATGCCCATGACCTCTCAGACGGGTAAACGCCTGTTAGATTCTACACACAAACATGGTCACTTATGAATCATGTTAACAAATTGTCAAAATGTTTAAATGTAAACATACACCCTTAAAGGAATATTCCGGGTTTAACGTAGCGCGTTAAACCCCATAATCACGCAAAATGATGATTTAAACTACCTTTACTCAAATTATACATTACGTTAAAACAGAAGAATTAATGTAAGTGCTTTTCTAAAATCATAAGCTTCAGATTTCTGTCTTTAAACCCTCCAAAAATGGACCCCATTCACTACCTTTGTAAGGGCATCAGTAACAAACTTTAATAATCTAGTTCTTGCGATGTCATTCTTGGCTGTGATGTCATACTTCTTGCCATTTTTGACTTATGATGTCATCAGGAGACTTGAATCATCCAATGGCTGGTCCTCCTGGTGAATATGATAGTGCTCAGAACAAACCACTAGACTCAAGCCCTTCAGCCCCCTCTGAAATTGAGGGACCCACTAAACTGGGTTGGTTCGACCCGCAGCACAACATTCCATGGAACCCACAACAGCCCGTGAGTGGGACAGTGATTTTTGGAAATACTGCAAATCAATAGAGACCCATTATTATATATGAACACATATTGACTGCATTGTTTGTCCGCTTCTAGCCGCCATTTGACCCCACTCAAGCCCCACCACCCCCGTGTCCACCCTGGAACAACCATGAGGGCATGTGGAACGAGCAGAGGGACCCAGGCTGGAGAAGCCCTCGTGACGGTGGCCCCGGAGGCCCCTGGAGCGCCCAGATCGAGCGTCCACCCTCCTGGAGCAGCCAGTTTGATCAACCACCATGGAGCAACCAGCCAGATCAACCCCCGCCATGGGGCCAGAGGGAACCTCCGTTCCACATGCAGCATCCGCCACACTTCCGCGGGCCATTTCCTCCTCATCAACAGCCACCGTTTAACCAGCACCCGCCCCCTCATAATTTCGGCCGCTTCCCGCCGCGATTCATGCAGGACGAGTTTCCGCCCCGACATTACTTTGACCATCCCCCGTATCCTCCACACCAATTTGACTACCCACAAGGAGACTTCCCAGCAGGTGAGGACTTTGAAAAAATTTGTATGAAAAATTTCGTGAAATTCTACAGTTTTCATGAGCAGCCACTGGGTGGCGCCATGATGATTCGAATTGCCTGTTTTCTGTTTCTACTCTTGAAAAGCAACTCTTTACAAAGGTGGATAGCTTTACGAACAGTTTAAACCAAAATTCGTTCCCCTCATGTTTCGTGACTGAGGACTGTTCACATGAAGTCTGACGCAATTAAACGACACAAAAGTTGTAATTGTTTGCAAACAGTTTGTTTTAAACATTGTTTTACCAAAGATGGGTCAGGTGAAATATTTGCTGTTTTCATGTTATATAATATAACGTTACTCTTCTGTCAGAGCTCGGTCCACCTCCTCATCATCACCCCCCCAATCAAAGGATTCCTCCTCCAGGATTGTCTGAACCTCCTCCATGGGGCGTTAACCAGCACCCTGATTTCGGCCCCCCTCCTCATGGGTTTAACGGTCAGGCTCCTCACATGAGACGACAGAACCCGGCTCATGTCAATCAGGATGACCCCAGTCTCGTCCCAAACGTTCCCTATTTCGATCTTCCCGCAGGACTCATGGCACCACTGGTGAAGGTTATTTTTCATTTCGTGTTACAAAAGATCAAAAGGAAGTTGATATATAAATGATTCGGGAAATTAAGTGTAGGATATTATACGAACATTAGCATAACGAACATTATTGACAACTAATGGCTTCCCAGACAAGCATTGTCTTCAGGTTTTTGGCAGTCTTGTCCAAATGTTGACGTTTCGTTTTTGATAACAGCTTGAAGATCATGACTACAAGCCTCTGGACCCCAAAGACATTCGTCTGCCTCCCCCAATGCCGCCTAGTGACCGTCTTCTGGCTGCTGTAAAGGCGTTTTACAGCCCTCCATCTCACGACAGACCCAGAAACAGGTGACACAAACACTATTGCTCTTTTGTTGTAATTTTAGGGGGATTTCTCTCAAATTTCTTCTTTAAGTTCTTTCATTAATTATATTTTTCCTCTTTTTTTCCAGTGAGGGTTGGGAACAGAACGGACTGTACGAGTTCTTCAGAGCCAAAATGAGAGCGAGGCGAAAAAAAGAACAAGACAAACGCAACAGGTGGGGAACATAAAATCGGTTAATAAATTAAACGTTCATGTAAAATGCTCTCTAGATATCATTATTATTAATGGCCACATCTGTTTGTAATCAAACCAGATTATCATCGTTTTCCCATTGTTGTTACATTTATTGTTTTGATTACCATTTTATCCGGCAGCACTCGAGGGAGTCACTCTCACAGTCGGTCGCACAGTCAAGGGCGATCCTCATCACGCTCCAGTTCCAGATCTTCAAAATCCTCCCGCTCCAGGTCCCACTCCAGATCCCGCTCTCGATCCCGCTCTTACTCCAGATCTCGCTCAAGGTAAACGACTTCGAACATCATGAAATAGGAATTTACTCCATCTTAATACACAATGCATGTGTTATTGTGAACATCTGTGCATGTCATTAACGGTGTTAATAAAAATAAATAAAAAAAAGGGGTATGTAATGGAATGACTGTTTACCATCTGACCAATTCCTGACCAATAATGTGAAGACCCATCCTAAATTAAGGCTGTAAAATGGGGTAGCAGCATTTCACGTTGACCGTAACATTTAAACCCAACCAGTAGGGCTGGGCGATAAAACGTTATCGATATATATCACGATAAAGAAACTCCACGATAAGCTTTTGGGGAATTTGCGATATTTACTGCGTGTCGCTAAAACACAAGCAGTTTGCTTTCTCAGGCTGCGTTTCCACTGTTGCGGACAAAATCCGCTAAAAGGCGCTCACAGCGCTAGGAGAGATCTCGCTCCGCACAGCTACCAATCCTACGATCCACCTTGCGATCATGTCGCTCGGCTTTCATAGGAATTAATTGGAAACTCTCTCAGCTACGCTCACAACGCACCAGTGGTAAAGCACGGTCAGACTGGATGAACTTGATAATGCTAGCTGCCTTGCTAACAATTAGGTTACGTCGGACACCGGATTGATTCCATTTGCACCGCAAGACTTCACGACAACGGTTGCGTCCTCTCATCGTCTCTAGTGAAGAGCGCAACAGAACAACATTGATGTGGGCAACAGCTCTGAGCTTTCTGCGCTGTAATCTTGAATATTGTTCTCTAGCACCAAACATGCATCATTTCTGCCCTGTCCCGCTCCGCATGCATCGCCTCTTTTCCCTGCATGTGTGTAGACGAAGCGCCGCACGAGTTAACATGGTTTCAAAGCAACTTTTAGATCAAAACGTTTTTCCCTTCTAAATGTATCTTTATTAATCAGCATGTTACGAGTCTTTAATAATAAACAAATCGATTTCTGTTCTAATTAGATGTCTGGAATGGATAAGGAAAGACTAAAAGTACTAGTTGGTAGACGAGTCTCTCACTTTAATGAAAATGTACAAATGTTTGTTTACATTTAAAAAAAAAAAAAAAAACGTTTTCTAAATTTTCTCTCGGGACACCCCTGAACCCCCATTCAGCATCATTCCACAGTCACAAGGGCTTCTATGCCCCATACTTGAGTATCTGAATCTAAAGAAATATAAAAATTATTTCATTTTAATGTAAAAATATTCCAACAAATACTGGACTGCTGTCACTCTGAACAAACAGATGATCTTTAACATTCATTTAAATTGATAAACTTGGTAAAACTGGTAAAAGATCCCGCAGACCACACTGCTTTGGCCATCTCTGGACCCCCTGTGCAGTTTTGTAGAGACTATTTTGACTGTTTAGAATTAATTTTTTCTTCTTCCCGTAAACTTTGAAATAAAAAAGAAAGTGCAATGTGTAAATGTATATTGTGATAAATATCGAACAATATGAAAAAGATTATCGTGATAACAATTTTGGCCATATCGCCCAGCCCTACCTACCAGTTGGGTCTTAGTATTTTGCTTTCTCCTATAGGACCCACAGTCACTCCCGCTCCAGATCCCGAAGCCGTTCCCGCTCCAGATCACACTCTCCAGAAAAGAAGTGCCAAGCCACAAAATCCCGCAGTCCTACATCACCGTAAGTGTCTTCTGCCGCCTCTCAAGTCCAGTCCAACTTTGAGAAGCATTTAAAAAAAACAATTTAACATGCCCTTGACATAAGAAACTGTCTGTCTGCAGCTCCACATCTGGTTTGGGTTCAGGCCTGGTGACGGTACCTGTTGACCTCAGGTTGGGAGAGGAGAACAAGGGTCATCAGATGCTCATGAAAATGGGTAGGTGATCTGGTATCCTTCTGTAGTTTGTGAATTTTTTCTCTATACTTTTTCAAAAAGAAGCTATAGCATCAAGCACAAATCGGTTTCCTACACTGCTTTCGAACTAATTTTTTTCTGTTTGTGAGCAAATCAGTGTTTTGAATGTATTCCTTTAAAATAAACAAATCATTCTTGTGCAGTTGCATTTGTTTTTGGTGGTAAATGACTCAGTGTTTTATAAAGAATCAGTTACTAGATGAATCATACCGGATTCACTCTTTACATAAAATGTGCTAGTTTGTCGCCACCTACTGGCATAAACTGTAATCTCCAGAAATGGTAATTAAAGGAAAGAAAGATCATTGAAACGAGTGATGAATTAAAATCCCCACCACTAAAACAAGAATGGAGAAGCAAAGTGATACACATCTATATGTGCTACTGCTATTTTTATAACACTCCTTGGCCAATCAGATTTGAGAGCTGGAACTGTTGGTTTGTGCTTTTTATAGGAGCTTTTATCCATATCAGTTCTGACAAGGCAGTGGAAGTCAAGTGTTTAAGGAAAACGGTCTTCTCTGTTATTCCTGTAGGCTGGAGTGGTTCAGGAGGGCTTGGGGCTAAAGAACAGGGCATTCAAGACCCCATCAAAGGAGGAGACATTCGGGATAAGTGGGACCAGTACAAAGGAGTGGGAGTGGCGCTGGATGACCCATATGTTAATTATAGACGAAACAAAAGCTACAATTTTGTCGCAAGAATGAAAGCGCGAGAGAAAGGTATTTGTAGTATTGGGATACATGGATGCCTATAGGGTATTGCCTATATTACGTTTCTAAGGCGAACGTCACAATTAATATTGCTCATGCTGAAAGTAGAAAGAGAATAATAATCATTCATTTTTTAGTGAGCTATTCTTTGATGTTAATAATTCTAATTTCCTGGCATTTCTTTCTCTATTTCGTCCCCAGTTGGCAACGACCCGCAGGAGCCGCCAAGCACAGAATGATTGGCATCAATCAAACAGCTCTATTTTTACTGTAGATGACATTAAGCGGTTTTATTTAAAATTTTTTCATAGTAAAATTATCACAGATCACATTGTAGATCAATGAAAATGTCAGAATAACCACAACAGTTGAGGTGCATTTGACTTGCCCTCAATCTGAGACTCCGTACAAGGAAAATAAAGACATTTTAACAACTGGAACTGTGCTTATGTAATTGTTTCTTGTCTTGTGTAAGGACTGCATCAACGAACAGTTAAAGAAAAATACTATTTTAATTTGGCACGTTATGGCATGAACATTACTTCAGTACGTTTTGGCTGAACGAGGTCTCTGGACAGTTCATTTATAACACTCATAGACCGTTCGTTCAAATTTAATGATAGTCCCTCATTTCCTGTAGAACTTCCTCTAGGGCGTCTTCAATGCTCAGTTTAGGTGGTCTGTGAGCACGGATGAACTAGAGAAAGAGACAAAGAGATCCTGTTAGCAAAGCATGAAAGAAATTGATGAAGAACGAAAGCGTGAATGCACGACTATGAAAATGAATGAGCATACTTCACTGATTATCTGGAAAGAATTCAGGCAAGTATCCATCACATTTTGGCATTTAGTCATTTATCTGTGCAGTAAAATCAGTACTTACCTCTTTAGTGTCATCTAGTGTGGTGTATTTGTAGTCTGCAGGGCCCAATGAGTCCAGCACTGACGTATAATGATGCCTGGTGGACTCGATGAACGCTCTGGTGAGCGCTAACTGCTGCCGTAACATGTCATTGAGTGCAACCACAGCAGGACTGTACGACGTCAAACCTGACCACATGAAAGATAATGAGCCATTTCACTTCTGAGAGAAATCTTGTCCAAAGAGATATTTTTCAGGTGTGTTGTGATGATAGATTTAGCACGTGTTGTTAACATAGCATAATCGATGACGTGCAAGTCGAATAACATTGCATTGTGTGTACTTCATATACTTACTCTCAATGGCTTCAGCACTGACTGTGTGAGTGGCTATTGGTGCGGGATCCACATATGTCATCCCCACTGATGGACCAACAGCGGCCATACCTACGAAATATCAGACATAATTGGGTGGATTTCATGTGTTCATCTAACCCAGGGGTGGGGAACCCTGCTCCTGTAGGGACACTGTCCTGCAGAGTTTAGCTCCAACCCTAATCAAACACACCTGCCCTTAAATTTAGTATAATAAGTAATCAAGACCATGATTAGTTTCCTCAGGTTGGTCTGATTAGGGTTGGAGCTAAACTCTGCAGGACAGTGGCCCTCCAGGAGCACGGTTCCCCACCCTTGATCTAACCAAACGTCTCTCGGAACAAAAAA
This sequence comes from Xyrauchen texanus, assembly GCF_025860055.1. Lineage (NCBI taxonomy): Eukaryota > Metazoa > Chordata > Actinopteri > Cypriniformes > Catostomidae > Xyrauchen > Xyrauchen texanus. The sequence goes on from NC_068323.1 coordinate 6,228,027, forward strand.
AGGTCCTAAACTATAGCCTTGCGGGATACCCCCTTCAAAATTGAACTTAGCAGTGCTTCACTAACAAATAACGAAAACCTACCTGAGGACCATGTGTACGTCAGTCCATCTGGTTGTGTTTGTACCGCAGCCTCCTTCACGCAACGGTCAGGACTGCGACTGTGTGTGATTGTTGCATTGGAAAAACTGGATCTTGTAGAAGTATCGGAGTAAGAATCCTTGGATGACCGTGATGTTTCTGATAAACTGTGGTCCACATCCTCTTCCTTGGATTTGTACAAGCTGTACTTGGCCTCACTGACCAATGAGGCATCTTTGTCATCATCTGTGAGATTTTCGGAGATCTCACTGGCGCTTTTTGCTGTCTCGGATGGGATCTCGCTTTCAAAATCACTTTCATAGTCTGCTGATGGCTCCTTTGGTGTGGCTGGTGAATAGACCCGAGCGATGTCTGTAGAGGACTTCCTATTCCTGACTTCCTGTCTGGCTTCTGTTTCTTTCTGTGGGAAAATACCTTAATATTAGCTTAATCAAATAAAAAGAATATACACATCTGCCATTGGTTAAACGCACCTTTTCAGCTGTTTTTAACGGTATAGGAGCAAGATCGCCCAGTGTCATTACGTTAAGTTTGAAATCTGTGGAGAAAATGTAAAGAAACAAGTATTTATTCAGAGAAACTCTTCAAAATTATCTTTTGTAAGCCAATGCGTTTCTTTTTAGGGAATCATTTGCCTAATGAACCAATATTTTGCACAGTATTTGCCAAATTGCATCATTAATTTACATTATTGTCTGCTAGATGGATCCTCAACTCAACCCCATTGTAAAGGTGGGGGAATAAAATTGATACTCTAATGGCAAGAACGAATATTTTTGGTTACATGTTTCACATTTGCAAACTTGATTTAGCTTAGAATATAAGTCTTGAACTTAATGTTTACATTTGAGTTTCATTTGTAAAGAAGGCTCTTTGTACACATACTACACATTGATAAACAAGCTGGAACCAAGGTAAGCTATTCCCTTTTTCAGTTTTCTATTTATACAGTGTAAAGAAGTCAATGGAAAGGAGGTGAGAACCGGCTTGTCAATAAATAATATTTTAATAATAAACTGAAAAAGAAGACTCAAACACACATGACGGACAATCCTCTGCAGTCGGCCTTTACCCCTCTCGGAGGCTTGATTACTCGCCAGTTCTCCGATACGCCGTAGCTTGGCTCTCAGCCACTCCTCCACCCTCTAACGGACGTCAGCCGCACCTCTCAGGGCGGATTGGAGGCAGACCTCCAGCCCCTGGTGGACGGAAAACCCTGCCGCGTTCTTGGGGAACAGAAGGGGTCTCCCCCGCCCCTGGCAGCGGTTCTCTGGTCGGCAGCGGTTCTCCCGCTCCAGGCGGTTGGCAGCCTCAGACCCCACCGCGTTTCACTGGCTGGTAGGGGACTCCTCCGCCCCTGGCAGCGGCCCTGACCACTCCAGGCGGTCGGTTAGGAGCCCCTTCTCCCCTCGTGGTCGGCACCATCGTCCGCTTCCAGGTGGCCGGGCTCCTCCTCCCCCGGCAGATGGCCGCGGCTGCTCCGTTGGGGTGGACGGTAGTGGCGAGAACTCTACTACGGCGTAGCCCTCCTCCTTCCTGGATTTCGGAACCAGTGTAAAGAAGTCAATGGAAAGGAGGAGGCGAGAACCGGCTTGACAATATCAATAATATTTTAATAATAAACTAAAACGTTTATTATCGTGATTCCTGACAGGTAATGTACCATCAGATGCTGAACTCCTCTCGCTCAGAGTGTCATCAGCGTCAGACACGGCAGGAACAGGGAAAAGATCGTCCAGCGACCGGATCTCACTGTGACTCGATTCAGATGATACCGATCGTTCGGTGAATCTGACCCTGTGGGAGTCGGGTCTGCTGGGGGATGGAGGTTTAGGTGAAGTTGGCGGGGATGGAGAGAGTCTGCGAAGTACTTGATGCTGCTGTTTATGTCTTTCAGGAGCTGGTGAAGGTAGAGTAGATTGTTCACTAGTCTTCCTGTATGACTAGAGAGAGACGAAGAGGAGATTTTTTCATGCGACATGATTTCAAGGGATGGTTCCCTCCAAAATGAAAATGCTGTAATTATTTACTCACCCTCTGCCTTGCAGTATTTTGCTGTGAACTCTCTGATAAACTCAAAGAATCTCCTAAAAGTCTCTTCATGTCCTGCTCATCGCTGTCTAGACTTACTCTCCTTCCTTTACGTTCAATCAGACCTGGTATATTGTCCAATGTTGCTCTCTCAGGAAACTTCTGCTCTTGAGGAACGGACACTGTCGTCATCTTCAGGAAACGGCTTCCCGTCATGATCAGATCGCTGTTGGACTGGACAGATACAGGCGTCTCTAGAGGTTCTGAGAAATCTGTTTCGATTCCAGGGGCATCGCCTTTGCTTTTTTGATTCTTAATGCGGTTCTCGATGAGCGCGAGTCTGCTCAAAGCCGTGCTCTGAGAATTGCGTTGAGGTATTAACTTAAATTCGTCATTTTTAGCAGGAGTTTCACTAGGAGTGGACAACAATTTATCTCCTGTGGCGTCTTTCGAGGTCTTCTTCAGAAATCGGCTCCCGCCACCCATGCTGAAACTCTCCAAAGTCGTCTTTGTAGGATCAAGCAGGTTTTGGCTTGTCGAGGGTGAGGAGACATTGCTCAGTTCCAGGAATTGGGTCTGTCTGGCCTGTGGTATGAATTTTCCGGAGTTTCCCTGGATAAACGAGAGCATTCCTTATGAGAACAGCGTTCACGTCTTCAACACACCATACGCATGTGAACTAGACAAGCAAATTCTGTCAAGATAAACATTGCCGTTGAAAGTTTAAAAACGTTTTTAAAAACCTTGTAAGATGGATAGACAGATAGATGTTTGCAATTATTGGCACATCTTCTAATTTTAAATTACTGCATTAACTCACCAATATTTTAGAAAGGGGACATTACATACAACGGTAGCCTAAAATAATGACTAAATAGCTATTTTACGTTATTCACAGCAGCTTTGATTTTTTACGGGCATGACAATGAAAAAAATATATTTACAAGAAATTTCAGAAGACCTAAAACTCGAGACAACACGTGGAAAATCAGATGTGATCTTGGAGCTTTATACCATTCGTGCCATTAAAGAGATGGTAAGTCTACCCCTCTCAGCCTCATTTTAATTCCCAGTGGATTGGTGGTGGTGGTGTAGTGGTCTAAACCACATAACTGGTAAACTGGTAATCAGAAGGTCACTGGTTCGATCCCCACAGCCACCACCATTGTGTCCGTGAGCAAGACACTTAACTCCAGGTTGCTCCGGGGGAATTGTCCCTGTAATAAGTGCTCTGTAAGTCGCTTTGGATAAAAGCTTCTGCCAAATGCATAAATGTCAATGTAAAATTCAAGATGGCGCGCCTTACACGAACCAAGTGGGCTAGTTGACATCAGCAGAACTGTCGTTTTATAGCCGGAGCAAGTCTTTTGCCTGTTTATGAAAGACTGTGAAGGCAACACATGCATTTTCTTTGGAATAACATGCACTAATCTATCGTTCACATTAAGAACGGGAAAGTTTAACATTTGTGCGACCTTCGAGACATTTTGTTTTTTTAGATCATTTTGGCTGTGTTAATGCCAATGGCATACATTCTGCCAAAGGTGTGTACCTTTGGGGGAATTTTGATATTTCAACCTCAGTTCCTATAATACATCTATAAAACACTGTGTACACAAAATAGTCACACTCAGGACATTCAGGCCAAAAATGTCCCTATTGAAACCCATTAAATCTGTGATATTTGAACCCAGTGCCATTAAAGCATAAAATCATGAATTCTATGATATTCTGCTTTCGTTCTGGAGCTCCGCCTACACAATTTACATGTTTAATATGTTCCACCAGATGGCGCCATTTTTATCCTATGGAGCAAATACAAGCTTTTCCCCTATTCTCTGTTGGCTGTATTATAGAGACCTGCAGGACAACTGAATAAATTAAGTAGATAAAATAGTGTGCGTGTGTTGATATGGATGTCAGAGTGTGTTTATTATGTGTGTATTGAGAAATGTGTGTGTAAAAACAACAGTGGCATTATATAAACAAACTGGCATTTAAAGGGTTAAAATCCTGAAAATGAAAGCATATTTGGTAGTTGTGATCAGGGCTGATGTTGGTTAAAAAAATGTACTCACTGAAAGTGGAAAATAATATCATTATGGCAGTTTTTGACTCTGACATCTTTGTCCTCTAAGGACCTCTGAGTAAATGTTTTAAATTGAAGCACAAGGTTTATGTAAAAGCATTATTTCAGGTTGATTTATATAAGAAAACCCCACCACGTCTGTTTTGTCCTTCGAGATCCCAGTGTTTGAAATTCTCTGTCCGGACAGCAGAGCATTTGCCCGGTCCAGAACGGAACTCCTCGGTCCTCCACGAGTCCACATCTGGAAGAGACAGTCAACACAACCTCTTTGTTAAACTAGAGACACAGTCAAATATAGCTGAGACTCTTTGCATTTACAGTATGCGTCAAATAATTAACATTAATGTCGTAGAACGATCTCAATGCTTGCCTTTTCACATGCATAGCAAACTCATACGATATAGCTCACAAACAGCATTATTCACTAGGAACCAAAGAGGCTACACCTTTGTAACAGCATTATACAGAAAGTGTCAACACTCACTTCGCAATGTTTACCTGCTGCAGACGCCACGCGCGAGCTTGCTGTTCACCCTGGCAACGTCGCGAGCGTTATGACGTCAGCGGAAGTAATCGGATAAAGAAAAGCTCGTATTTTAACTCTTGTGCGTCCTTTTAAAATATTTACTCTGAGGTCCTTAGAGGACAAAAATGTCCAAATAATTTCCCACTTTCACTGATTATTTTTAACCAACATCAATCCTGATCATAACTACCAAATATTCATTCAGTTTCAGGATTTTAACCCTTTAAATGCCAGTTGTTTTTATAATCAGAATCAGCTTTATTGCCAAGTATGCTTACACATACAAGGAATTTGTCTTGTGACAGGAGCTTCAAGTGTACAACAATACAAACAATACCAAAAACAGCTGTAAGACATAGGTAATTAAAACAAAAAATAATAAAAAATAAATAATTATACATATACGTACATACACTCACCTTCATACACACCCACATACACACAGTGGTGCAAATCTAATACAATCTGTTATATAAAGAACAAAAATACAGTATATTATGTACAGAGCAATGGCAGAAGTGGATATGTTGGATAATATAAATAGACATAAACTGTGTATTGCACATCATTATTGCTCAATTGTTCATTAGATGGATAGCCTGAGCGAAAAAACTGTTCCTGTGTCTGACAGTTCTGGTGTTCAGAGCTCTGAAGCGCCGGCCAGAAGGCAACAGTTCAAAAAGGTAGTGGGCTGGGTGAGTGGGGTGCAGAGTGATTTTACCAGCCTTTTTCCTCACTCTGGAAGTGTATAGTTCTTGAAGGGGGGGCAGGGGGCAACCAATAATCCTCTCAGCAGACCGAACTGTCCTTTGTAGTCTTCTGATGTCTGATTTCATAGCTGCACCAAACCAGACAGTTATTGAAGTGCAGAGGACAGACTCAATGACTGCTGAGTAGACCTGTATCAAAGTGCCTGTGGCAGGTTGAACTTCCTCAGCTGGCAAAGGAAGTACATCAACTCATGGGCCTTTTTCACAATGGAGTGATGTGTATCTCCCACTTCAGGTCCTGTGAGATGGTAGTGCCCAGGAACCTGAATGACTCCACTGCTGCCACATGGCTGTTTAGAATGGTGAGGGGGGACAATGATGGGGTGTTCCTCCTAAAGTCCACAATCATCTCCACTGTTTTGAGCGTGTTCAGCTACAGGTTGTTTTGACTGCACCAGACAGCCAGCTGTTCAACCTCCCTTCTATATGCAGACTCATCATCATCTCGGATGAGGCCGATGACAGTGGTGTCGTCTGCAAACTTCAGGAGCCTGACAGAGTGGTCCTTGGTGGTGCAGTCATTGGTGTAGAGCGAGAAGAGTAGTGGGGAGAGCACACATCCCTGGGGGCACCAGTGCTGATGGTACAGGTGGTGGAAGTGAATTTTCCCTGCCTCACAAGCTGCTGCCTGTCCGTCAGAAAGCTGGTAATCCACTGACAGATAGACGGGGGAACAGAGAGTTGGTGTAATTTAGTCCGGAGAATAGCTGGGATGATTGTGTTGAAAGCCGAGCTGAAGTCCACAAAAAGGATCCTTACGTATGTCCCTGGTCTGTCCAGATGTTGCAGGATATGATGCAATCCCATGTTGACTGCATCATCCACAGACCTGTTTGCACGATAAGCAAATTGAAGGGGGTCCAGAAAGGGTCCAGTGATGTCCTTCAGGTGGGCCAACACCAGTCTCTCAAATTACTTCATGACCACAGACGTCAGGGCGACAGGTCTGTAGTCATTAAGTCCTGTGATTTTGGGTTTCTTAGGGACGGGGATAATAACTGAGCGTTTGAAGCAGCATGGGACTTCACACTGCTCCAGTGCTCTATTGAAGATCTGAGTGAAGATGGGGGCCAGTTGGTTAGCACAGGAACGAAGGCACGCTGGTGAGATGCCATCTGGGCCTGGAGCCTTCCTTGACCTTTGCTTCTGAAAGACACGGCACACATCGTCCTCACAGATCTTGAGTGCAGGTAGTGTAGCAGGAGGGGGTGGGGGGGGGGGGTTGCAGGAGGTGTTGATGTTTGTGTGTGATGAAGGTCAGAGTGGGTGTGGGGTGTGAAATTGGGCCTTTCGAATCTGCAGTAGAACACATTCAGGTCATCAGCCAGTCGTTGGTCCACCACAGGGTTGGGGATAAGAGTCCTGTAATTAGTAAGTTGTTTTAGGCCACTCCACACTGATGCAGGGTCGTTAGCTGAAAACTTGCTTTCCAGCTTCTCAGAGTAACTTCTATTAGCAACTCTGATTTCCTTATTCAGTGTGTTCCTGGCCTGATTATACAAGACTCTATCCCCACCCCTGTAAGCATCCTCTTTGGCATGATGAAGCTGACTGAGTTTTCCTGTGAACCATGGTTTATCATTGTTGAATGATAAAAATGTCCTAGTAGGGATGCACATGTCCTCACAGAAACTGATGTATGATGTAACAGTATCTGTGAGCTCATCCAGGTCTCTAGCTGCAGCTTCAAAAATGCCACTTGTTTTACACACAAATTTCTCAATACACACATATACTGATGGCCAAAAGTTGGGAATAATGTACAGATTTAGCTGTTTTGGAGGGAATTTGGTACTTTAATTCACCAAAGTGGCATTCATCTGATCACAAAGTATAATCAGGACATTACTGATGTAAAATGCAGCACCATCACTATTTGAAAAAAGTCATTTTTGATCAAATCTTGACAGGCCCCATTTCCAGCAGCCATCACTCCAATGCCTTATCCTTGAGTAATCACGCTAAAGTGATAATTTGGTACTAGAAAATCAGTTGTCATTATATCAAACACAGTTGAAATCTATTTAGTTCGTTAAATGAAGCTTAACATTGTCTTTTTGTTTGTTTTTAGTTGCCACAGTGTGTAATAGACTGGCATGTCTTAAGGTCAATATTAGGCCAAAAATGGCAAAAAAGAAACTGCTTTCTCTAGAAATGGAAAACTGTCTCAAACAAGGACAGAAAGAGATGTGGAAGACCAGATGTGCAACTAAAAAAGAGGATAAGTACATCAGAGTCTCTAGTTTGAGAAATAGACGCCTCACATGTCCTCCGCTGACAGCTTCATTGAATTCTACCTGCTCAACACCAGTTTCATGTACAACAGTAAAGAGAAGACTCAGGAGGCCTTATGGGAAGAACTGCAAAGAAAAAGACACTTTTGAAACAGAAAAACCAAAAGAAAAGGTTCGAGTGGGCAAAGAAACACAGACATTGGACAACAGATAATTGGAAAAGAGTGTTACGGATCTAAACCCCATTGAGCTTTTGTGGGATCAGCTAGACTGTAAGGTGTGTGAGAGGTGACAAACAAGACTCTGACATCCATACCAACACACATACAATTTTAGCCACATCATTTATTCAATTGGCCTGCAGTGCTCTATAAAGCTGCGTTCACACTGCCAGCTACTTTGTCGCTGCATGTTGCCAGTGACTGGTGGTTAGGTCGCTAGTGGTGTGTATGGAGAGTCTAAAGTGTTTCTATACAATTAATATAATTATTAAAATATTAGGATCACGTGAGCTTTACCATCGTCTCTCGTATTGGCTGTCGCTCCCGAAAGTCACTCTTCATTTGAATAAAGTTAAACATTTCTCAACTCTGCTGAACACGCCCACATCCTGTCGCCAATGGTCGCCATCGCTCATTTTGATGGAAGTCGCCAGCTTTCATTTAAAATGAATGAGATAAGGTCGTTTTGTCACTGCGTGTCGCTGGCAGTGTGAATGCAGCTTAATACAGCGAACAGAGAATAGGGGAAAAGCTTGTAATTGCTCCATAGGATAAACATGAGAAAAATGGCGCCATCTGGTGGAAAATATAAAAACAAATTATATTTTGAAGCCAGGGCTCAAGAATAAAAGTTCAGAGACCACTATCTAATATTCACGTAAATTATGCGCCAATAAACTAATTTACAGCAGACATACAACATTTTAATTTCTCAAAAGCTGAATATATTTACATGTATATGATATGTTCTTATTAATATTCACTGATTAACTTAAGTGATATATTAGCAGTCAAATATAATTGGTCATTCCTCTGAACAGCATACTGAGAGCAGTTCAGTGAGTCATAGTGAAACCTGCTGTGGTCTGATTCTTTGACATCTACAGAAATAGTTTGATGAAGGCTTTTCTATTACTGGATGAATGCATTTAGTTTATCTGTTAGTAGTTAGAGGGTGAAGAGTTTCTTATTGTCTTGTGTGACTTTCCCTCTACACAACACATCTTTCCAGTGATATAAAGCAGTGAATCCATCAACAAGAGGGGGAGAGATGTGACAATACAACTGGCTGCCATTTTTTAATCAGTGAGCAGTCTGTGGTTGCCAAGAAATATGGGGGATGAGTGTTTTATCGTCCGACGGGGTGTGGATACAGTGGCACCCGGGATGGAGAGGTGCAGCTGTGATTGGGGTGGTTAGGCTTCTGTCTGTGGAGAACGGCCCCCCTGGACCCCTCTAGCTCCGCCCCTGCTCGAGAGACCATTTCCAGTCAGGAAGTATTAATAAGGGCAAGAAGAAGGGCAGCTACAGAAGTGTGTGCAGTCGATGAAAGACTCGCACTATAATCTCACACTTCTGTGAGTCTGTCAAGAGTGTTTTAAGACATTTCCAATGATAGTTTCAAAGACGGCTCGAAGAGTTGTTGAAGAAAATGTTGCTCTCGTTTGTTTTACACTTGTTGTGCTTGTGGCATCTGATTGGTAAGTTTATGTAAATATATTTGTAATCAGTTTATTGTGTTTTATTGTAAGTTACTGCGGGGATTACATTAGCTGTTACTTACAGATAAAGATGCTCTCAAATCTTTAAAATATTTACCTTCATATCTAGTTTGAATTCATGTTATAGATTATGATCAATTTAGCAAATGTATTTTGGTGTAGATGAGAAGATGAACTGAACATCAACTTAACATTTTATTTGACTACTTCTTGTGAAAGCTCTTAATTTCTCAATTTATGTGGTTAAAAATTAATTTTAGTTTATGCTTTAGTAGACCCGCATAAAATAGACAAACCCTCTTCATGTTTGTTCTGCAGGTGTGTTTGGTGAAATGAAGTCCGTGTCTGTGATGGAGGAAGATTCTGTCACTCTACACACTGAGATGACTGATATTAGTGATTATGATCTGATTGAGTGGATGTTTGTAACTGAAAACACTTCAATAGTTAAAATCGATGTACTGGACGGCAGCATCACTGTATATGATGGTGCTGATGAGAGATTCAGAAACACACTGAAGGTGAATCATCAGACTGGAGATCTCACCATCACACACACCACAATCACACACTCTGGACTTTATCAACTAGAGACTACTGGTGTGAGCAAGAACTTCAATCTTACTGTCTATGGTGAGTTCAATAATATTCAACTGTTTTAGCTTTAAGAAGATCTTAACACTTAAAACTTAAACATGTTTTTTATTGACATCACAATAAGCTCTTTTACAGCAAGATGATTTATCATGTTTTCCAGCTCGTCTGCCTGTTCCTGTGATCATCAGAGACTCTTCTCAATGTTCTTCAAGCTCTAAATGTGTGTTGGTGTGTTCAGTGGTGAATGTGACACATGCGACTCTCTCCTGGTACAAAGGAAACAGTTTATTGTCCTCCATCAGTGTGTCTGATCTCAACAGTCTCTCTCTACCTCTGGAGGTGGAATATCAGGAGAACAACATCTACAGCTGTGTGATCAACAATCCCATCAGAAACCAGACTAAATATCTCAACATTACTGAAGTCTGTCAGACGTGTTCAGGTGTGTCAGCGCTGATATTAGTGTTTATTTATCTGTTGTTGTTTTATACTGAAGTTTACATCATAAAATATGTATAAAGTATAAAACAATTAGTTGAAAATCCCAATTTTGTTTCAGTTCCTCGTCACTCAGACGTGATCCGCTCTTGTGATTCTACTGAAGCTGTGATCCGATTGGTCGTCTCTGCTCTGATGGGCGTGGCTGCTGTTGCTGCTATTGTAGTTTTGGGTTATGACATCAGATCCAGAAGACTTGAACAGAAGAGATCACAGACTTCACATGTTCTCACATCTGGGCACTAGGTGGAGATATACTGAACAGATGGACACACTCATGTGCAGGAACTCATGACAGCAATTTGACATTCACAATAACAATCACCAAAATAACATTTAACTATTAAAATGACTGCAGGTCTAGTCAGTCACTTCTGCTTCTGTTAAAAAAAAAACCTGCCATCAAAAATCTCAAGAGACGTTGTAGAAAACATGAACTCAAAGTGTCCATTAAAGTTCAGATCGTGTGAAATAAGCAGCACCGAACACAGAATAAATGTGAGAGCATTAGTTCTTCTTTGTACGTCATTGCAGCACTTTGTTTAGTTTTAGTTTAATGTAATTACAACAAATGTTCACAGTCTTTCGCTCATTTCTCAGTAGTATTACAACGCCTTTCTGTGTCCCAGATTGTTGCTTTTTTTCATATAAAGAAGGGACGAGTCAGACTAAATGTGTTGCAATCAACGTTATGTCATAAATCCTGTCAATTGAGCTTACACAGAATATTATTTTAACAACATAGAAAATATCTACATTAGTTACCATGAGTGTTATTTTTATTAAAGTAGATCCCCTAATTACTATTGAGAAGAACTCTTTAGAGGTTTATATACTCTTCATATTCTTGATTTCACTTGCATTAAATGGACCTACAGAGCTGAGATATTCTTCTTAAAATGTTCATTTGTGTTCACCAGAAGAAAGAAAGTCAAACACATCTGGGATGGCATGAGGGTGAGTAAATGATGAGAGTATTTTCATTTTGGGGTGAACTGTCCCTTTAACTGTGGTGCTGTGGTGCTTTGAAAACATTGCTGCCCTTCCAGCCTGACAACGCTACATCGGCTCAAGAAGTGTTGTTAGTTTGGGATATGACTATCTGTTAGGGTCCCCTCATAGGGAGAATCATCTGATACCAATAACCACCCTCTGTTATTGTACACTGTGGGGATGGGGGCGTGGTCATGTGTCTGTTTACAGGAGAGAGTGGTGTGGCTCATCAAGCTGTTGGCATCATTTCTAACAGCAGTTTCTCATTACAGTGATGGTGGAGAGAGTCCATAAAAACAGCCAAACACACCAGAGAAGGGAGAGAGAGAACGACACGAGTGTGCAGAGTTGGAGTTTGTTTAATCTATCAAGTATTTTTTTTGTCCTAAGTGGCCAGCCATCGCATTATGGTGAGATGCCTGGAAAAGCATTTCCTGATGGCTCTTCGGTACCAATAACTGGGTTGCAATCACGACGTTCGGGCAGAGCTGTTGACCGTCGATTACTCTCACTTGGTCAAACGAGTGTTTGAGGGCCTCGTAGACTTTGTCAGTTCGAACCAGTCTGGCCATTCTCTGTTGACCTCTCTCATCAACACGACATTTCCATCCACAGAACTGTCGCTCACTGGATGTCTTTTGTTTTTGCCACCATATGGAGTAAATTCTAGAGACTGTTGTGTGTGAAAATCCCAGGAGATCAGCATATTCCCCTTAATAAATCCTTAAAATCAGGCCAATTCGTCCCTAGACTCAGTGGATGGGTGAAGCAGGAATTAACAACAGCCTCTCCTATATGCTTTCTTCCCTTGCATAGTATCTCAATGGTAACAATGGATGAGTGTGAATATTCCCGTGCACACACCACACTTTCACCCGATTATTTGTGCCCAGTGCCCCATCTTATACCAATCATTGGTGGATAGTGGTTTGGGAACAGTCAGAATCCACCAAAGCTTGTTATGTATCCCCCTGAGTACTCACTTGTATTCTTTATGCCCCAGCTTGATTGGGGTGGCCTGTGGAGCGTCTGGTATATGGACAAGAGTGCCCACCTCCATTACTTGACATCTTGGCTCCTCGCAGCTCCAACAGACCGGCCCAGTCTCCGCTACCACACCCGTGGGACTGGGCTCACCAACCTGGTAGGTATAGAGGAGAGAGACAGGTTTAACAGGAGACACAGGAAGGGGGGTGGAAACCCCCCTATCTGGGGAAGAAATTTGGGCATAGGACCATCCTGTTTCCAATGGGCAGGGATGGGATGGAAAGAGGACATGTGGATGTGGGAGTAGGAGAGAGAGAGAGAGAGAGAGAGAGAGAGAGAAGAAAGAGAGAGACCGTTTCACTGCTTCACGGAAACACCGTCATGAAACCTTCGGCCAGCTGGACAGCATCCTCCAGTGATACCGGACGGTGGCACTGGACCCACTTGGCCAAACCACGGGGAAGCTGGGAGATTAACTGTTTCAGTACCACCTGGTCCACAATGTCCTGGGCGCCACAGGGTTCTCCCACAAGCAACCACTTCCAGCAGGAGTCCCGGAGCTGCTGTGAGAAAGCAAACAGGTGACCGTATTTTCCCAGCTTCAGAGAGTGCAAATGCTGACAGCTCTGTTCGGGGCTCTGGCTGACCTGCTGCATGATGGCTTATTTCAGGTCGGCATAGACGAGGAGATTGGCTGCAGGAAGCTTTTGGGCAGCAAGCTCCCTGGAGAGTAGTGGCAACAGTTGGGCCACCCACTCCTCAGCTGTCTTCTCGAAGAGGCGAGGTAGGCTTCGGGATCGTCGACCGGACCGATTTTGACTAGGGTTTACTGGTGGGACAGGCAAGGCAGGCTCTGGGGCCGCGGCAGCAACCCCCTCGTGTCAGATCAGGCTCCGGAATGCCTGTCAGTCCTCCTCTTGGGCTTGGAGCAGAAGTTGGAAATGCAGTTCCTGCTCCAGCCACAGCTCAATGAAGGCTTGGTGCTGGTTCTGCTGGATTCCAGCGAAGGTTTTGACCACTTCGCCCAGCCGTGATGACTCCATGATGATGTATCCTCAATCTTCAGTCAATGTTCGGTGATGAAAAGGAGGAGACAGGGAGCTGTGACATAGTCAAGTAAGGCTCTTTAATTATCTGCCTCTCTGTACAGCTAATGCAGTCTTCTCTTGTTGTCTTTTTGTTTGCTCAGTTCAGTTCAAGCCACTTCAAAAATAAACAAACTTCTCAATAACACTCTGGAAATCAAAACACTCAATAGATAAAACAGATGCCAATGCTGCACACTCTTGGCTTTCTCTCTCCCTTCTCTGGCGTGTTTGGCTGTTTTTACGGAGTCTCTCCGCCATCACTGTAATGAGAAACAGTTGTTAGAAATTATGCCAACCAGCTTGACAAGCCACACCACTCTCTCTCTCCCGCAAACAGCCACACAACCACGCCCCCATCCCCACAGTGTACACTTTAACTCAGTTGATCATGGCTGACTGTAAATAGTGAATTTCTACAATGGCTTCTGGTAACTAAATAGTATTGATTATGAATTATGCTGTATCCACGCCGCTAGGTGTTACTGTGAGTCCAAGATAACACAAAACAAAAAGTTAATGAGTACACCTTTAATGCAAAAATGCTAAATACATTTACATCTGTTCACTTGAAGTCTGGGTTGCTCAGTGAGTAAAGACCCTGACTACCACACCTGGAGTCATGAGTTTGAATCCAGGGCATACTGAGTGACTCCAGCCAGGTCTCCTAAGCAACCACATGGGATAACCTCCTTGTAGTCATGATTAGGGGATGCGTGGTAAGTCGTGCGTGGATCGCGGAGGGTAGCATGAGCCGTGGTTTCATGCACAGGGAGCCATGTGATAAGATGCGTAGACTGACGGCCTCAAAAGCGGAGGCAACTGAACAGCACCATCACTATATAAAAAAAGTCTAGATCAAATCTATACAGGCCCCATTTCTAGCAGGCATCACTCCAACACCTTATCTTTGAGTAATCATGATAAATTGCTAATTTGGTTCTAGAAAAATCTCTTGCCATTTTATCAAACACAGTTGAAATCTATTTGGTTCGTTAAATGAAGCTGAACGTTGTCTTTGTGTTTGTTTTTGAGTTGCCACAGTATGCAATAGACTGGCATGTCTTAAGGTCAATATTAGATAAAAAGTGGCAAAAAAGAAACAGATTTCTCTAGAAACTCGTCAGTCAATCATTGTTTTGAGGAATAAAGGCTAAACAATGGAAAGGTGTAACTTCAGTCTTCAAACACAAAGCACAACTGTCTCTAACAAGGACAGAAAGAGACGTGGAAGACCAGATGTGCAACTAAACAAGAGGATAAGTACATCAGAGTCTCTAGTTTGAGAAATAGACGCCTCACATGTCCTCCGCTGACAGCTTCATTGAATTCTACCCGCTCAACACCAGTTTCATGTACAACAGGAAAGAGAAGACTCAGGCCTGGTTTTCAATGGGGACATTTTTGTCCTGAATGTCCTGAGTGTAACTATTTTGTGTAGGCGGTTGTGGCAGGGCGGAGGGCGGGGCCGGGTCGTGATTCTACACACCCGGTCCATTATCAGGCTAATCAAGCCTCCGAGATGGACAAAGGCCAACTGCGGAGGATTGTGCGAGAGAGAGAGATCGTTTACGGACATGTCCGTCGTGTGTGTTTGTCTTTTATCCGCTCTCCCCATCCTCACTGGAATTAGAGACAGGTGTTAGACATAATTTAGCTCAGGTGTAAGTGCCCTTATCGCTTCCCTCCAGCGAGGGTGGAAGAATCACGACCCGGCCCGCCGATATATTAGCAGACAAATATAATTGGTCATTTCCCTGAACAGCATACTGAGAGCAGTTCAGTGAGTCATAGTGAAACCTGCTGTGGTCTGATTCTTTGACATCTACAGAAATAGTTTGATGAAGGCTTTTCTATTACTGGATGAATGCATTGAGTTTATCTGTTAGTAGTTAGAGGGTGAAGAGTTTCTTATTGTCTTGTGTGACTTTCCCTCTACACAACACATCTTTCCAGTGATATAAAGCAGTGAATCCATCAACAAGAGGGGGAGAGATGTGACAATACAACTGGCTGCCATTTTTTAATCAGTGAGCAGTCTGTGGTGGGCAAAAACACGTCCGACAGGGTGTGGATACAGTGGCACCTGGGACTGAGAGGTGCGGCTGTGATTGGGGTGGTCAGGCTTCTGTCTGTGGAGAACGGCCCCCCTGGACCCCTCTAGCTCCGCCCCTGCTCGAGAGACCATTTCCAGTCAGGAAGTATTAATAAGGGCAAGAAGAAGGGCAGCTACAGAAGTGTGTGCAGTCGATGAAAGACTCACATTATAATCTCACACTTCTGTGAGTCTGTCAAGAGTGTTTTAAGACATTTCCAACGATAGTTTCAAAGACGGCTCGAAGAGTTGTTGAAGAAAATGTTGCTCTCGTTTGTTTTACACTTGTTGTGCTTGTGGCATCTGATTGGTAAGTTTATGTAAATTACTTGTAATCAGTTTATTGTGTTTTATTGTAAGTTACTGTGGGGATTACATTAGCTGTTACTTACAGATAAAGATGCTCTCGAATCTTTAAAATATTTACCTTGATATCTAGTTTGAATTCATGTTATAGATTATGATCAATTTAGCAAATGTATTTTGGTGTAGATGAGATTATTTACTACTTCTTGTGAAAGCTCTTAATTTCTCCATTTATGTGGTTAAAAACTAATTTTAGTTTATGCTTTAGTAGACCCGCATAAAATAGACAAACCCTCTTCATGTTTGTTCTGCAGGTGTGTTTGGTGAAATGAAGTCCGTGTCTGTGATGGAGGAAGATTCTGTCACTCTACACACTGAGATGACTGATATTAGTGATCATGATGTGATTGAGTGGACGTTTGTAACTGAAAGCACTTCATTAGTTAAAATCAAAGTAATGGCCGGCAGCATCACTCTATATGATGGTGCTGATGAGAGATTCAGAAACACACTGAAGGTGAATCATCAGACTGGAGATCTCACCATCACACACACCACAATCACACACTCTGGACTTTATCAACTAAAGACTATCACCGGTGTGAGCAAGAACTTCAATCTTAATGTCTATGGTGAGTTCAATAATATTCAACTGTTTTGGCTTTAAGAAGATCTTAACACTTAAAACTTAAACATGTTTTTTATTGACATCACAATAAGCTCTTTTACAGCAAGATGATTTATCATGTTTTCCAGCTCGTCTGCCGGTTCCTGTGATCATCAGAGACTCTTCTCAATGTTCTTCAAGCTCTAAATGTGTGTTGGTGTGTTCAGTGGTGAATGTGACACATGTGACTCTCTCCTGGTACAAAGGAAACAGTTTATTGTCCTCCATCAGTGTGTCTGATCTCAACAGTCTCTCTCTACCTCTGGAGGTGGAATATCAGGAGAACAACACCTACAGCTGTGTGATCAACAATCCCATCAGAAACCAGACTAAACATCTCAACATTACTGAAGTCTGTCAGATGTGTTCAGGTGTGTCAGCGCTGATATTAGTGATTATTTATCTGTTGTTGTTTTATACTGAAGTTTACATCATAAAATATGTATAAAGTATAAAAACAATTAGTTGAAAATCCCAATTTTGTTTCAGTTCCTCGTCACTCAGACGTGATCCGCTCTTGTGATTCTACTGAAGCTGTGATCCGATTGGTCGTCTCTGCTCTGATGGGCGTGGCTGCTGTTGCTGCTATTGTAGTTTTGGGTTATGACATCAGATCCAGAAGACTTGAACAGAAGAGGTCACAGACTTCACATGTTCTCACATCTGGGCACTAGGTGGAGATATACTGAACAGATGGACACACTCATGTGCAGGAACTCATGACAGCAATTTGACATTCACAATAACAATAACCAAAATAACATTTAACTATTAAAATGACTGCAGGTCTAGTCGGTCACTTCTGCTTCTGTTAAAAAAAAACCTGCCATCAAAAATCTCAAGAGACGTTGTAGAAAACATGAACTCAAAGTGTCCATTAAAGTTCAGATCGTGTGAAATAAGCAGCACCGAACACAGAATAAATGTGAGAGCATTAGTTCTTCTTTGTACTTCATTGCAGCACTTTGTTTAGTTTTAGTTTAATGTAATTACAACAAATGTTCACAGTCTTTCGCTCATTTCTCAGATTGTTGCTTTTTTTCATATAAAGAGGGGACTAGTCCATGAGTCTTATTTTTATTAAAGTGTGCAGCGTTGGTGTCTGTTAAATCGATCAAGTATTTCTTTTTTGTCCCAAGTGGCCAGCCATCGCATTATGGTGAGATGCCTGGAAAAGCATTTCCTGATGGCTCTTCGGTACTAATAACTGGGTTGCGATCACGAAGTTAGGGCAGAGCTGTTGACCGTCGATTACTCTCACTTGGTCAAACGAGTGTTTGAGGGCCTCGTAGACTTTGTCAGTTCGAACCAGTCTGGCCATTCTCTGTTGACCTCTCTCATCAACACGGCATTTCCATCCACAGAACTGCCGCTCACTGGATGTCTTTTGTTTTTGCCACCATACGGAGTAAATTCTAGAGACTGTTGTATGTGAAAATCCCAGGAGATCAGCATATTCCCCTTAATAAATCCTTAAAATCAGGCCAATTCGTCCCTAGACTCAGTGGATGGGTGAAGCAGGAATTAACAACAGCCTCTCCTATATGCTTTCTTCCCTTGCATAGTATCTCAATGGTAACAATGGATGAGTGTGAATATTCCCGTGCACACACCACACTTTCACCCGATTATTTGTGCCCAGTGCCCCATCTTATACCAATCATTGGTGGATAGTGGTTTGGGAACAGTCAGAATCCACCAAAGCTTGTTATGTATCCCCCTGAGTACTCACTTGTATTCTTTACGCCCCAGCTTGATTGGGGTGGCCTGTGGAGCGTCTGGTATATGGACAAGAGTGCCCACCTCCATTACTTGACATCTTGGCTCCTCGCAGCTCCAACAGACCGGCCCAGTCTCCGCTACCACACCCGTGGGACTGGGCTCACCAACCTGGTAGGTATAGAGGAGAGAGACAGGTTTAACAGGAGACACAGGAAGGGGGGTGGAAACCCCCCTATCTGGGGAAGAAATTTGGGCATAGGACCATCCTGTTTCCAATGGGCAGGGATGGGATGGAAAGAGGACATGTGGATGTGGGAGTAGGAGAGAGAGAGAGAGAGAGAGAGAGAGAGAGAGAAGAAAGAGAGAGACCGTTTCACTGCTTCACGGAAACACCGTCATGAAACCTTCGGCCAGCTGGACAGCATCCTCCAGTGATACCGGACGGTGGCACTGGACCCACTTGGCCAAACCACGGGGAAGCTGGGAGATTAACTGTTTCAGTACCACCTGGTCCACAATGTCCTGGGCGCCACAGGGTTCTCCCACAAGCAACCACTTCCAGCAGGAGTCCCGGAGCTGCTGTGAGAACGCAAACAGGTGACCGTATTTTCCCAGCTTCAGAGAGTGGAAATGCTGACAGCTCTGTTCGGGGCTCTGGCTGACCCGCTGCATGATGGCTTATTTCAGGTCGGCATAGACGAGGAGATTGGCTGCAGGAAGCTTTTGGGCAGCAAGCTACATTTCCCTGGAGAGTAGTGGCAACAGTTGGGCCACCCACTCCTCAGCTGTCTTCTCGAAGAGGCGAGGTAGGCTTCGGGATCGTCGACCGGACCGATTTTGACTAGGGTTTACTGGTGGGACAGGCAAGGCAGGCTCTGGGGCCGCGGCAGCAACCCCCTCGTGTCAGATCAGGCTCCGGAATGCCTGTCAGTCCTCCTCTTGGGCTTGGAGCAGAAGTTGGAAATGCAGTTCCTGCTCCAGCCACAGCTCAATGAAGGCTTGGTGCTGGTTCTGCTGGATTCCAGCGAAGGTTTTGACCACTTCGCCCAGCCGTGATGACTCCATGATGATGTATCCTCAATCTTCAGTCAATGTTCGGTGATGAAAAGGAGGAGACAGGGAGCTGTGACATAGTCAAGTAAGGCTCTTTAATTATCTGCCTCTCTGTACAGCTAATGCAGTCTTCTCTTGTTGTCTTTTTGTTTGCTCAGTTCAGTTCAAGCCACTTCAAAAATAAACAAACTTCTCAATAACACTCTGGAAATCAAAACACTCAATAGATAAAACAGATGCCAATGCTGCACACTCTTGGCTTTCTCTCTCCCTTCTCTGGCGTGTTTGGCTGTTTTTACGGAGTCTCTCCGCCATCACTGTAATGAGAAACAGTTGTTAGAAATTATGCCAACCAGCTTGACAAGCCACACCACTCTCTCTCTCCCGCAAACAGCCACACAACCACGCCCCCATCCCCACAGTGTACACTTTAACTCAGTTGATCATGGCTGACTGTAAATAGTGAATTTCTACAATGGCTTCTGGTAACTAAATAGTATTGATTATGAATTATGCTGTATCCACGCGCTAGGTGTTACTGTGAGTCCAAGATAACACAAAACAAAAAGTTAATGAGTACACCTTTAATGCAAAAATGCTAAATACATTTACATCTGTTCACTTGAAGTCTGGGTTGCTCAGTGAGTAAAGACCCTGACTACCACACCTGGAGTCATGAGTTCGAATCCAGGGCATACTGAGTGACTCCAGCCAGGTCTCCTAAGCAACCACATGGGATAACCTCCTTGTAGTCATGATTAGGGGATGCGTGGTAAGTCGTGCGTGGATCGCGGAGGGTAGCATGAGCCGTGGTTTCATGCACAGGGAGCCATGTGATAAGATGCGTAGACTGACGGCCTCAAAAGCGGAGGCAACTGAACAGCACCATCACTATATAAAAAAGTCTAGATCAAATCTATACAGGCCCCATTTCCAGCAGGCATCACTCCAACACCTTATCTTTGAGTAATCATGATAAATTGCTAATTTGGTTCTAGAAAAATCTCTTGCCATTTTATCAAACACAGTTGAAATCTATTTGGTTCGTTAAATGAAGCTGAACGTTGTCTTTGTGTTTGTTTTTGAGTTGCCACAGTATGCAATAGACTGGCATGTCTTAAGGTCAATATTAGATAAAAAGTGGCAAAAAAGAAACAGATTTCTCTAGAAACTCGTCAGTCAATCGTTGTTTTGAGGAATAAAGGCTAAACAATGGAAAGGTGTAACTTCAGTCTTCAAACACAAAGCACAACTGTCTCTAACAAGGACAGAAAGAGACGTGGAAGACCAGATGTGCAACTAAACAAGAGGATAAGTACATCAGAGTCTCTAGTTTGAGAAATAGACGCCTCACATGTCCTCCGCTGACAGCTTCATTGAATTCTACCCGCTCAACACCAGTTTCATGTACAACAGGAAAGAGAAGACTCAGGCCTGGTTTTCAATGGGGACATTTTTGTCCTGAATGTCCTGAGTGTAACTATTTTGTGTAGGCGGTTGTGGCAGGGCGGAGGGCGGGGCCGGGTCGTGATTCTACACACCCAGTCCCTTATCAGGCTAATCAAGCCTCCGAGATGGATAAAGGCCAACTGCGGAGGATTGTGCGAGAGAGAGAGATCGTTTACGGACATGTCCGTCGTGTGTGTTTGTCTTTTATCCGCTCTCCCCATCCTCACTGGAATTAGAGACAGGTGTTAGACATAATTTAGCTCAGGTGTAAGTGCCCTTATCGCTTCCCTCCAGCGAGGGTGGAAGAATCACGACCCGGCCCGCCGATATATTAGCAGACAAATATATTTGGTCATTCCCCTGAACAGCATACTGAGAGCAGTTCAGTGAGTCATAGTGAAACCTGCTGTGGTCTGATTCTTTGACATCTACAGAAATAGTTTGATGAAGGCTTTTCTATTACTGGATGAATGCATTGAGTTTATCTGTTAGTAGTTAGAGGGTGAAGAGTTTCTTATTGTCTTGTGTGACTTTCCCTCTACACAACACATCTTTCCAGCGATATAAAGCAGTGAATCCATCAACAAGAGGGGGAGAGATGTGACAATACAACTGGCTGCCATTTTTTAATCAGTGAGCAGTCTGTGGTGGGCAAAAACACGTCCGACAGGGTGTGGATACAGTGGCACCTGGGACTGAGAGGTGCGGCTGTGATTGGGGTGGTCAGGCTTCTGTCTGTGGAGAATGGCCCCCTGGACCCCTCTAGCTCCGCCCCTGCTCGAGAGACCATTTCCAGTCAGGAAGTATTAATAAGGGCAAGAAGAACATACTATAACTCTGAACATGCGTGTAAACAGCTACAGAAGTGCGTGTCACTGTGAAAGTGTTTGAGACGTGTCGATGAAAGACTCACACTATAATCTCACACTTCTGTGAGTCTGTCAAGAGTGTTTTAAGACATTTCCAACGATAGTTTCAAAGACGGCTCGAAGAGTTGTTGAAGAAAATGTTGCTCTCGTTTGTTTTACACTTGTTGTGCTTGTGGCATCTGATTGGTAAGTTTATGTAAATATATTTGTAATCAGTTTATTGTGTTTTAGTTACTGCAGGGATTACATTAGCTGTTACTTACAGATAAAGATGCTCTCAAATCTTTAAAATATTTACCTTGATATCTAGTTTGAATTCATGTTATATAGATTATGTACAATTTAGCAAATGTATTTTGGTGTAGATGAGAAGATGAACTGAACATCAACTTAACATTTTATTTACTACTTTTGTGAAAGCTCTTAATTTCTCCATTTATGTGGTTAAAAACTAATTTTAGTTTATGCTTTAGTAGACCCGCATAAAATAGACAAACCCTCTTCATGTTTGTTCTGCAGGTGTGTTTGGTGAAATGAAGTCTGTGTCTGTGATGGAGGAAGATTCTGTCACTCTACACACTGAGATGACTGATATTAGTGATCATGATCTGATTGAGTGGACGTTTGTAACTGAAAGCACTTCATTAGTTAAAATCAATGTAATGTTCAGCAGCATCACTGTATATGATGGTGCTGATGAGAGATTCAGAAACACACTGAAGGTGAATCATCAGACTGGAGATCTCACCATCACACACACCACAATCACACACTCTGGACTTTATCAACTAGAGACTACCACCGGTGTGAGCAAGAACTTCACTCTTACTGTCTATGGTGAGTTCAATAATATTCAACTGTTTTGGCTTTAAGAAGATCTTAACACTTAAAACTTAAACATGTTTTTTATTGACATCACAATAAGCTCTTTTACAGCAAGATGATTTATCATGTTTTCCAGCTCATCTTCTGGTTCCTGTGATCATCAGAGACTCTTCTCAATGTTCTTCAAGCTCTAAATGTGTGTTGGTGTGTTCAGTGGTGAATGTGACACAGGCGACTCTCTCCTGGTACAAAGGAAACAGTTTATTGTCCTCCATCAGTGTGTCTGATCTCAACAGTCTCTCTCTACCTCTGGAGGTGGAATATCAGGAGAACAACATCTACAGCTGTGTGATCAACAATCCCATCAGAAACCAGACTAAACATCTCAACATTACTGAAGTCTGTCAGCCGTGTTCAGGTGTGTCAGCGCTGATATTAGTGATTATTTATCTGTTGTTGTTTTATACTGAAGTTTACATCATAAAATATGTATAAAGTATAAAAACAATTAGTTGAAAATCCCAATTTTGTTTCAGTTCCTCGTCACTCAGACGTGATCCGCTCTTGTGATTCTACTGAAGCTGTGATCCGATTGGTCGTCTCTGCTCTGATGGGCGTGGCTGCTGTTGCTGCTATTGTAGTTTTGGGTTATGACATCAGATCCAGAAGACTTGAACAGAAGAGGTCACAGACTTCACATGTTCTCACATCTGGGCACTAGGTGGAGATATACTGAACAGATGGACACACTCATGTGCAGGAACTCATGACAGCAATTTGACATTCACAATAACAATCACCAAAATAACATTTAACTATTAAAATGACTGCAGGTCTAGTCGGTCACTTCTGCTTCTGTTAAAAAAACCTGCCATCAAAAATCTCAAGAGACGTTGTAGAAAACATGAACTCAAAGTGTCCATTAAAGTTCAGATCGTGTGAAATAAGCAGCACCGAACACAGAATAAATGTGAGAGCATTAGTTCTTCTTTGTACTTCATTGCAGCACTTTGTTTAGTTTTAGTTTAATGTAATTACAACAAATGTTCACAGTCTTTCGCTCATTTCTCAGACTGTTGCTTTTTTTCATATAAAGAAGGGACTAGTCCATGAGTCTTATTTTTATTAAAGTGTGAAGCGTTGGTGTCTGTTAAATCGATCAAGTATTTCTTTTTTGTCCTAAGTGGCCAGCCATCGCATTATGGTGAGATGCCTGGAAAAGCATTTCCTGATGGCTCTTCGGTACTAATAACTGGGTTGCGATCACGAAGTTAGGGCAGAGCTGTTGACCGTTGATTACTCTCACTTGGTCAAACGAGTGTTTGAGGGCCTCGTAGACTTTGTCAGTTTGAACCAGTCTGGCCATTCTCTGTTGACCGCTCTCATCAACACGGCATTTCCATCCACAGAACTGTCGCTCACTGGATGTCTTTTGTTTTTGCCACCATACGGAGTAAATTCTAGAGACTGTTGTGTGTGAAAATCCCAGGAGATCAGCATATTCCCCTTAATAAATCCTTAAAATCAGGCCAATTCGTCCCTAGACTCAGTGGATGGGTGAAGCAGGAATTAACAACAGCCTCTCCTATATGCTTTCTTCCCTTGCATAGTATCTCAATGTTAACAATGGATGAGTGTGAATATTCCCGTGCACACACCACACTTTCACCCGATTATTTGTGCCCAGTGCCCCATCTTATACCAATCATTGGTGGATAGTGGTTTGGGAACAGTCAGAATCCACCAAAGCTTGTTATGTATCCCCCTGAGTACTCACTTGTATTCTTTACGCCCCAGCTTGATTGGGGTGGCCTGTGGAGCGTCTGGTATATGGACAAGAGTGTCCACCTCCATTACTTGACATCTTGGCTCCTCGCAGCTCCAACAGACCGGCCCAGTCTCCGCTACCACACCCGTGGGACTGGGCTCACCAACCTGGTAGGTATAGAGGAGAGAGACAGGTTTAACAGGAGACACAGGAAGGGGGGTGGAAACCCCCCTATCCGGGGAAGAAATTTGGGCATAGGACCATCCTGTTTCCAATGGGCAGGGATGGGATGGAAAGAGGACATGTGGATGTGGGAGTAGGAGAGAGAGAGAGAGAAGAAAGAGAGATACCATTTCACTGCTTCACGGAAACACCGTCATGAAACCTTCGGCCAGCTGGACAGCATCCTCCTGTGATCCCGGACGGTGGCACTGGACCCACTTGGCCAAACCACGGGGCAGCTGGGAGATGAACTGTTTCAGTACCACCTGGTCCACAATGTCCTGGGCGCCATGGGGTTCCCCCACCAGCAACCACTTCCAGCGAGCTGCTGCGAGAACGCAAACAGGTGGCCGTATTTTCCCAGCTTCAGAGAGTGGAAATACTGACAGCTCTGTTCGGGGCTCTGGCTGACCCGCTGCATGATGGCTTATTTCAGGTCGGCATAAACGAGGAGATTGGCTGCAGGAAGCTGTTGGGCCGCAAGCTACACTTCCCCGGAGAGTAGTGGCAACAGTTGGCCACCCACTGGTCAGACGGCCATTTCCACTCCTCAGCTGTCTTCTCGAAGAGGCGAGGTAGGCTTCGGGATCGTCGACCGGACCGATTTTGACAAGACACACCACTCTCTCTCTCCCGCAAACAGCCACACAAC
Source organism: Xyrauchen texanus (assembly GCF_025860055.1). Taxonomy (NCBI): domain Eukaryota; kingdom Metazoa; phylum Chordata; class Actinopteri; order Cypriniformes; family Catostomidae; genus Xyrauchen; species Xyrauchen texanus. The sequence continues at coordinate 6,253,288 of NC_068323.1, forward strand.
CACGCCCCCATCCCCACATACACTTTAACTCAATTGATCATGGCTGAGTGTAAATAGTGAATTTCTACAATGGCTTCTGTAACTAAATCGTATTGATTATGAATTATGCTGTATCCACTCCGCTAGGTGTTACTGTGAGTCCAAGATAACACAAACAAAAAAGTTAATGAGTACACCTTTAATGCAAAAATGCTAAATATATTTAAGTTCAATTGAACGAAGTAGCCAAATTAAATATCTTACATCTGTTCACTTGAAGTCTGGGTAGCTCAGTGAGTAAATACGCTGACTACCACACCTGGAGTCATGAGTTCGAATCCAGGGCGTATGGCTCCCTGGACTGAGTCGGGCGGTGGGGGTATGTGGCAGCGGGGGTGTGGTCCGTGTTGGAGAGAGGGAAGAGGGAACACCTGTCTCTAATTCCAGTGAGCACGGGGAGACTGTATAAAAGACAAACACGCACATGACGGACATGTCCGTAAATGATCTCTCTCTCTTGCACAATCCTCTGCAGTTGTCCTTTATCCCTCTCAGAGGCTTGATTAGCCTGATAAGGCACAGGGTGTGTAGAATCACGACCCGGCCCCTCCCGATATATTAGCAGACAAATATAATTGATGTCATTCCCCTGAACAGTTGATGGCCCTGGCACTGCCTCACCAGCCATAGTATTCCACACTACAATCTGCCCCACAACTTAACAGGACCCATCCACACACATTACCCTCAACACATTTTTAAAACCGGGCCAATTGGTTCCCAGAATTAGTGGATGGGTGATGTGGGAATTAACCAATCTAAGTACCAGAGTCCCTCAAGCACGCCTTTGATCAAGTGAAAGTAATTGATGGTCAACAGTTCCAGCCTGTACTCCAGCTCCAGTTGCACTCACATACCCGTACTTTTCTACTATTAAAGAGTGGTTGTATCGAGTGACGCAGGACACTCAAACCAAAGAGACTAGAACTCAGCTGTTAGGACTGAAGAGCTCTTCCAGGCAGCTCACTATAATCCCTTGGCTGGCCACTTAGGTCACGAAAAGTCTTTGAACCGTATAATGGCCCGTTTCTTCTGGCCGGGCATTCACGGGGATGTTCACAAGTGGTGTGCATCGTGCCATAAATGTCAGTTGGTGAATCAACCAGCCACCCCAAAAGTGCCATTGCGCCCGCTGCCATTGATCAAGATCCCCTTCGAGAGTATTGGCATGGATCTCATCGGGTCATAAGAGAAGACTACATGCGGGCATTGCTTTGCATTAGTTCTGGTGAATTTTGCAATGCGATATCCGGAAGCAGTGCCTTTGCGCAACATCTCAGCACATAGTGTTGCGGAGGCACTCTTAAAATTATCTCCCGAGTGTGGATTCCGAAATCCTCACTGATCAAGGCACAACATTCATGTCACGTACACTTCAAAAACTATATTAATTATTAGACATTAAGTCGATTCGCACCAGTGTTTACTACCCGCAAACCAATGGGTTGGTCGAATGATTTAATAAGACCTTAAAAAACATGATTCTCAAGTTCGCACACGAAGATGCTAAAAACTGGGATAAGTGGCTCGAACCCCTGCTGTTTGCATTTACATGTTTCCATTGGTCATGGTGTAAATATTGGGGGTTGTACTTGCTTGCTTTGATTATTCGGGGAGGGGGTATGTCCCTATGCTCTGGTTGCAGCTCATCTTTGAATGACTGATCATCTTTGATGATAAATGGTTGGACACGCCTGTTCCAGTGTAATTTGACTGTCAATCTGTGTATGGAGTCTGGTCTTGAGTCCAACTCCTAGAGATATATTCTTTTTATAATCTACATTGTTTAGGTTTAAGATGTGTATTTACAACTCCAGGAAACTCCAAAGTGTTTGTAAACATGTCTTCTGACTTCAACTCTCTGTTTCTTATTTACATTCACTGTAACATGATGCATTGCATGGAGGGATTCAGTGAAGGAAATAAACAAGAATAAAAGAACAAACTTTACACTGATATGAAATCCACCAAATATTAAGAAGATTCTTATAAATAATCATAAAAGTTTAGGAGAAATAAATCATAGTGTTTTATCTTTAGACCTAACGATTACTAAAATACATGTAGCCAGTGTGACACTTAATGTGAGAAACTGAAACTGACGCCTGTAAGATCACACTATTCACTATTAATACACAAATAGGGGTTCATTTTTAATTACTGTACAGTGTCTCATCACTTCAGATCAGCTCTCTCCACATCAGTACCTACTGTTTTATGATAGAAAACATTGACCAGTGTTCTCAAAAGTGTCTTTTCAGATTTGTGGATTAAAACTGTTGAAGAAAATGTTCCAGGCGTTTGTGATCTGTTTGTGCTTATGGCGTCTGTTTGGTAAGTTACTGCATGAATGAGTATAAATGAGTTTATGGCTTCAATTATTTCTCTTTTTGGTGATTTTTTTTATTTTCAAAAGTAAAGAATGAAAGTATATTATGTTTTGGGATCTACATTGAATTGTTTAAACTTTGAATTTTTTCTCTTTACCTCAAAGTCCTGTTTGTGAAATCTGAAGCTTAAAAAAAACATCAGTATATTTTTTCCACATTTAAAAAGTTTTACTCCTAAAGAAATGAATTGCAGTTTTGAAACATATGTATGAATCATGAGCACTCATGTGAGATGAGGAATCTAGTCTGTAAAGGGTTTAAGGGTGAAGAGGAGGCGAGAACTGGCTTGACGATATAAATAATAGTTTAATGAAGAAATAAATAAAAAGACAACCACACAGAGGTGTCGGACAGCTGTCCATAAATTTCTCTCTTTGTCTCACTGCAGTCTCCAGTCGGCCTTAATCCCTCTCTGAGGCTTGATTAGCCTGATTAGGGGCTGGGTATGTGGAATCACGACCCGACCCCGCCCTCCACCTGGTCACATAGTCGTATCAGTAAGCTTATAAAAGCCGTTCCCCTTCTGTCGCTCACTTGACGTTGTGTTGATTGAAGCGACACTAGGTGTCTTTCTTGATGGCCTCGTTTACCTCTGAGCTTCAGAAAATTCCAATGAGAAATTGGACAGAATTTGCATGCCCCTCCCCCGGACATACGGGTATAAAAGGAGGAGGGCTTATAATGGGGCACCACTATAATGGGGTAAGGGATGGGCAAGGAGGAGGCAGGAACTGGCTGAACAGTCAGCATAAAGGTTTAATAGTATAATTGAACTTAAAACATCATAAACTAACACAGACACATGCAGCACAGCTGCGTGCAACTCTCTCTCGAACTGGTGTCCCTGGCTCCCCTTTATCTCATTCTCCCGCTGATCATCTGATTCATGGCCCGGCCACGCCCTCCTCCTCGTCACTGTCAACAAAGAGATAGTCCCACCCTCAACTCATGCCATTGGTTCAGTAACGTTGTTGGGTCTAAGCTGCCATTTTAGAATCACATGACCAGCTGAATACTACCAAAGTCTTTCTAGCAAGTCAGTCCACTGTTGGCCATCTTTGGAACACACACAGGAGCAGAGGCGGTGCCAGGACTTTTTCACAGGGGTGGCCGGGCAGGGGCCAGCGATTAGTGAGCAGTCTGTGGTGGCCAAGAAATGTGGGGGGATGAGTGTTATATCATCTGACAGGGTGTGGATACAGTGGCACCCGGGACGGAGAGGTGCAGCTGTGAGTGGGGTGGTGAGGCTTCTGTCTGTGGAGAACACCCTCCCCCTGGTTGAAACGACAATAAAAACTACTTGACTTGACTTGACTTGAAAAGCAATGTCCAATATTTCACTCTTCTCCTTTAAGTCTTTTTTAAGCAGTTTGATTTAGGGAAACCATGACTTCCTATGTTAAAGTTGAGATGTTAAGAATGATGTTGGTTTCTGTCAATGAGAACATTTGAAGTGTTATCGGTTAGACAGCTCGGCTCCACTGTGAATATGGTCAGATCCTGTTGGGGGAGGATTCACACAACAACAGATTAACTTCACATTTCTGTTGCATTTGAGCGTTTCAGACATTTCATGTTACTACTTAGAACGTCTGAAAGACTGTTAAAGAAAATGTTCTGCACTTATGTTTTATTCTGCTTCTCCTTGTGGTGTCTGGTTGGTAAGTTATAAATATATTTGTATTGCATCAATTTGTTCAGTTTTGGCACACCAGATTTTAAAACAACATATTTTGGGATATTTACTTTGAAATCTGGTTTGGCTTTCCTTCAACCGAAGGAACGCCACTCCAGCCGCCCGCGTCGCTCCTTCTTCCCACGGGATTGAGGATGACCTGGCTGGCGATGGAGGCGATCTGGGGATGGCCGGGTACGTCACCGTGAACCACCCGCCCCCCGGCACGCTTGTTGACTCCCGTCCGGGTTCGAGGCAACAGCGGCTAGCCTCAAAGCCAGCATGCCTATCCTCTTGAGCCCCCCAAGCCGGATGCGCTCGCCGCTGCATCGGAGAGCGGTCTGGCGTCTGACGCGGATGACTCGGCTGAGCTGCAACCCCCCAGTTCCTTTCTTCCTGGAAGTGCATAATGAGCTGACGCATTCGTCACAGCAGACAGTGGAGGCTTCACCCCCAGTCGGTCCAGCAGATAGACCTGTTTGCCTCCAGAGAAACCTCCCACTGCTTGCTCTGGTATGCCCGAACGGACGCTCCCCTTGGGGCAGCTGGCCCACGGGGCTGCGCAAGTACGCATTTCCCCCAGTGAGCCTTCTTGCAAAGGTGCTGTGCAAGGTCAGGGAGAACGAGGAACAAATCACTCTAGTGACCAACTACTTTTTCGCAAATTGGTGTTCTTCCATTGCTGAAGACCCACAGAGGTGCGCAGTTAGGTCAGTGCTCTCATTCCTGCAGGAGAGGTTGGAGGGGAGGCTGTCCCCCTCCACCTTGAAGGTGTATGTAGCTGCTATCACAGCCCACCACGACACAGTAGATGGCAAGTCTTTTGGTAAGCATGACTTAATTATCAGGTTCCTAAGAGGCGCCTCGGATGTTAAATCCCTCCCGGCCAAGCCTGTTCTCCTCCTGGGATCTCTCAGTGGTCCTCTCGGGCCTTCAGAGACCCCCCTACGAGCCACTAGAATCAGTCGGACTCAGGGCCCTCTCCCTGAAGACGGCCCTCCTGATCGCGCACGCCTCCATCAAGAGGGTCGGGGACATGCAAGTGTTTTCTGTCAGCGACACCTGCCCGGAGTTCGGTCCAGTAGACACTCACGTGATTCTAAGACTGCGACCGGGCTACTTGCCCAAGGTTCCTACAACTCCCTTCAGGGACCAGGTAGTGAACCTGCAAACGCTGCCCGGGGAGGAGGCAGGCCCATCCCCTTTGTTGCTGTGTCTGGTACGTGCTTTGCATACCTACTTGGATTGCACACAGTGCTTTAGACGTTTTGTGTAGCTCTTTGTCTACTTTGGTGGACAGCGGAAAGGGAACACTGTCTCCAAACAGAGGCTTTCCCACTGGGTAGTGGAAGTTATTACATTGGCCTATCGCACCCAGGTAGTGCCCCCCCCCTTTCGGGTCCAAGCACACTCAACAGGAAGTGCTGCGTCCTCGTGGGCACTGGCCAGGGGCACCTCCCTAGCAGACATATGCAGAGCAGCGGGTTGGGCAACACCTAATACCTTTGCGAGATTTTACAATCTCATGGTTGAGTTGGTTTCGTCCCGTGTTTTCTCAGGTCCGAGCCGGTAGAACTCGGTAACACGCTGACAGACTGACCGGGTGGACCGCTTGCACCTAGCGCCTTTTCCCTTCGCTGAGGTAAAACCGTGCGCTCTTATCCCAGGAGATCCTACTAACTCGGCTCCCTGGATGACTCCTCCCTAGCCCTCTGGTCCGCGAATTCAGCAGAGGAATCCGCCGACCAAATCCAATGCAGGTACCCAATCTACCCTGTACTGGAATAGGTGCTCCATAGGTCTCCTACGTGGACTTCCCCCCCTGTGTGTATTTTACACAGTACGGTCCCCTTGCGAGTGGACCACATCTCCTTAGGGCAGTCCCACTGCCACCTGGTCGCCGTGTCTGTAGCAATTCCTCCCTCCCAATGAAGCAGGATCTACCACCGTGCCACTTTTCACATGTGACCTAAAACCCCAGGTGATGTATTTCACCACTGTTTACCTCACCCTCTCTGGGCAGGTGTGGTCTCCGCAGGGTCTTTTCCCCCTGATAGAATGGGATCTGGGAAAGATCGCCTTCCCGATGCGTATGATAGCGTTAAGATGGCCCCAGCCGCTTTAACTCTTTGCGGAGAAACATGCCTGCTCCCATGCTTGGCACGTCACCTTGTTCCCCCCTGCCGGGACGTAAAATACCTGCCCGCTCCTGTCTCAGCAGTACATGTACATGGCTCAGCGCATGGCATGATTTAAATTGGACCCCTAGTGTCGCTTCGACACAATGTCGAAGTGAGCGACAGATGGGGAACGAAACCCAGTCAAACTACTTTCTCTCACACACACACACACACACACACACACACACACACACACACACACACACACACACACACACACACACACACACACATCCACACACACACACACACTATAAATTAACAGAGTTAGGGGAAGTTAATTTTTTCTGATTGTATCAAATTTGACCCTTTCTTTAAGTCCAGCTCTTTCCACATCAGTGATCCTGCTTTATCTTGATGAAACACTGATCAGTTTTCAAGATCTTGACTTTTCATATTTGTGCTAAAACTAACTAAAGAAAATGTTTCAGCCGTTTCTGTTCTGTTTGTGGCATTTGGTTGGTAAGTTATAAATGTGTTTTGCGCCTTGCGCCCCATCTACCGACGTGTCATCCCCATCTTCCTCGACCTGGGAGGAGACAGGAGGGTAAAAAAACCAACAAAAACAAAATAGACACCGGCTTGGCAATATAATAATAGTTTAATAATAAACTGAACCAAAACACACAAACATAAACACAGCTGCCTGTAATTCTCTCTCTTGAACTGTCATCACCGGCCGCCTTTATCCCATCAGGCTGATTGGGGACCGGGCATGCGTTGTTCCACCCTACCCTCCTTCACTCTACACTTTACAATTTTCACTTTGATCTGTACAGCATGTGATAAAAAACAGCACAGAGATGCAGAAGCCTTGATCTGTGAAAACTGATTTCTGTATTTCCTCCAGGTGTGTTTGGTGAAATCAAGTCCGTGTCAGTGATGGAGGGAGAATCTGTTACTCTACACAATGAGATGACTGAAATACAGATAAATGATCACATACTGTGGAGGTTTAGACCTGAAGAGATTCTCTTAGCTTCAATGCGTAAAATGGATAGAAACATCTTTAAATACCATGCTGTTTGTGTTGTTGGTTATAATGTTGATGATGTGAGATTCAAATACAGAAAGCAGGTGAATGAAAAGACTGGATCTCTCACCATCACAAACATCACGACTGAACACTCTGGACTTTATCAACTAGATATCAGATCGAAAGTGGGAAAAATCTCACACAGTTTCAATGTTACTGTCTATGGTGAGTAGATAATTATGTGCTGTCAGTTTCATACTCATGAATATTTAATGAATATATAAAACAATTAAACTACTTGGATGTTTAAGATAACACAAAGATTCGTTGGTGCTCTTTCCACCTTATTTTTTTAATTTTTCACTGATAATTTTGAAGACATCAGCTTATCTGACAGTGAAATTCTGTTAATCAGAATCTATAATAAATCCTGAAAGAGGAATGGATTACAGGACTGTGAGTATCAGCACTGATCTCTGTGTGCTGATGGGTCTGAATTCGGAGTATGTTCTGCATTTCATGAATACTTCTTCCTGTAATAAAGTATGTTCTTTAAGTATGCAGATGATTAGTATGAATACACTCCAGACAAACTTCATTTGGGAATGTGGGCATTGTTTCAAGACCCAAATCCGTGATGTAACGACAACAACTGCTAAAATAATTGATTCTGATTGTTTTGTTAATCAAGCACAAGGGACAACGATCTTTATATATACAGTGAATCACTCACAGAGCCGTCTTATGAACGTGACGATATTTCTTTGTATGAATGCTGATGATTCAGACATGCTTCTCCATCGGCGTACTATAAAGTAGAGAAGTGCATATTCAGACGCAGGGTTTGATTATAAAGACACTCGCTGACTGACATCATAATAACTGTCACTCAACTCAAATAAAACATGCTTCATTTTTATCTTCATTACTGTAAATCCCTCTTCATGAGTTCATGTCTTGTCCTTTATTCTCTCATGTTTTCCAGCTCGTCTGCCCGTTCCTGTGATCACCAGTAACTCTTCTCAATGTTCTTCAAGCTGTAAATGTGTGTTGGTGTGTTCAGTGGTGAATGTGACACATGTGACTCTCTCCTGGTACAAAGGAAACAGTTTATTGTCCTCCATCAGTGTGTCTGATCTCAACAGCAGTCTCTCTCTACCTCTGGAGGTGGAATATCAGGAGAACAACATCTACAGCTGTGTGATCAACAATCCCATCAGAAACCAGACTAAACATCTCAACATTACTGAAGTCTGTCAGATGTGTTCAGGTGTGTCAGCGCTGATATTAGTGTTTATTTATCTGGGCATGAAATAAAACCCGGTAAAACAACTATGTTGAAAGTGTATGAAAAGTGTGTTAAAAATCACAATTCTGTTCCTGTTTCAATTTGTTTTCTACTCCAGATTGTGTCTTCTGTTGCAATACTGTTGAAGCTGTGATCCGATTGGTCATCTCTGCTCTGGTGGGCGTGGCTACGGTTGTTATTCTTGTGTACGAATCATTATGAATCGCTTCCTCTAATGGATGAACATGAAGAAACGTTCTGTTTCTCTCAACTCTCTAATTGCAATTGTCAATGTCAGCTTTCAGTTGCCAATATGCAAAGCTTAATTGTTCATTTTACCCTCAGAAAGAGATGTTTCAAACGCATCTAAATTGCTGTCATATACTGTATCTTAACATTAATATTAATAGTAGGTTAATAAAATATGTGCAATTACTGATTCAAAACAGTCTACGCTTGTTATTGCTGCTGCAACATTTTGCTTGGAAATGCTCCGATACACTTTCAAGTCAACTGAATGAACGCTTGGAAGCCAGCGATGTTTTAGTGCAGTGTGTGCAATATTCAGACATCCTCTAAGCACAGATGGCAACTATTCAATGAATATCGAACTTAAAACTATTACACTGCTAAAAATGATTATGCATTCAATATGCATTGATATTTCATTTAAATGTGATTTGTTTGGACTGTTTACTGTGATTTGGGGTCACTGAACTCTCAAAGGACAATAAGCAAACCACTGTTACCATTCTTCCACACCAAATTTAGGGGGGCCACTGGAGGGTCAAAGCTTACTGACAAAGGGGCACTGGCCCCAATCGCTCCTGTTGTTTTAGCGCAGCAGTTGATTGACAGAAGAGGGGTGGTGCTTCACTTTAGAACGGATTTGCGCTTACACCTCTAATGTTTACTTGGGCTCTTTGGTAAACAATTAAACAACAACAAAAATATTACGTTGAACATGCATTGACCCCTATAGCGATAGGGCAAGTTGTCACGATGAGTCTCCACCCCCTGTGCCTTAAGATCCATCCCCTTCCCCCTGTTCCCTTCACTCCCGCCAGTTCCGGCTCCTTGGAGGCCTTCCAGCCCAGGCCCCGCCCCCGATCCAGAGGACCCTTCCCCTTGTTTTTCTCTCCCACCCCCCCTTCTCTCTCCGCTATCCCCCCCAGGTTGTCGAGACCGCTCCCACGAGTGCAGAAGAAAGACCTGGGCTGGTTTGCTGGAGCTGCGGGGAAACTGGACACAGACAGGAGCGGTGTCCATTAATGGAGGTGGGACACTGGTCCAGATCCCCGACGCTCCACAGGCTGCCCCGATTGGGCTGGGGCGTTTCATATACCAGTAACAGAAAGGGGGATAGACATCAAACTTTGGTGGATACAGGTTTTTCTCAAACCTCGATCCACCAACGCTTGGTGCAAGGCAGGGCATTGGATAAAAATAAACTGGTTAGGATGAGGTGTTTGCATGGCGACATTCACAAGTATCCAGTTGTTACCATTGAGATACGATTCAGGGGAAAAAGGCATAGAGTCGAGGCTGCGGTTAATTCCCACATCACCAATCCACTAATTCTGGGAACCAATTGGCCCGGTTTTAAAAATCTGTTGAGGGTAATGTGTGTGGATGGGTCCTGTTTAGTTGTGGGGAAGGTTGTAGTGTGCAATACTATGGCTGGTGAGGCAGTGCTAGTGCCGTCAACGTCGGCTCCGCATCAGGATGATGCAGATGGGGGGATTCCTGTTCTCAGGGGCTTCCCTGAGGGGGATTTCCCTCTGGAGCAGTCACGTGATGAGTCCCTCAAGCACACCTTTGATCAAGTGAAAGTAATTGATGGTCAACAGTTCCAGCCCTGTACTCCAGTTCCAGTTGCACTCACATACCCGTACTTTTCTACTATTAAAGAGCGGTTGTATCGAGTGACGCAGGACACTCAAACCAAAGAGACTAGAACTCAGCTGTTAGTACTGAAGAGCTCTTCCAGGCGGCTCACTATAATTCAATGGCTGGCCACTTAGGTCACGAAAAGTCTTTGAACCGTATAATGGCCGTTTCTTCTGGCCGGGCATTCACGGGGATGTTCACAAGTGGTGTGCATAGTGCCATAAATGTCAGTTGGTGAATCAACCAGCCACCCCAAAAGTGCCATTGCGCCCGCTGCCATTGATCAAGATCCCCTTCGAGAGAATTGGCATGGATCTCATCGGGTCATAAGAGAAGACTACATGCGGGCATTGCTTTGCATTAGTTCTGGTGAATTTTGCAATGTGATATCCGGAAGCAGTGCCTTTGCGCAACATCTCAGCACATAGTGTTGCAGAGGCACTCTTCAAAATTATCTTTCCTTGATCAGTGAGGATTCAGAAATCCTCACTGATCAAGGCACAACATTCATGTCACGTACACTTCACAAACGATATTAATTATTAGACATTAAGTTGATTCGCACCAGTGTTTACCACCCGCAAACCAATGGGTTGGTCGAACGATTTAATAACACCTTAAAAAACATGATTCGCAAGTTCGTACACGAAGATGCTAAAAACTGGGATAAGTGGCTCAAACTCCTGCAGTTTGCATTTACACGTTTCCATTGGTCATGGTGTAAATATTGGGGGTTATTGGGGGGAGGGTAATGTGTGTCTTCCCTATGCTCTGGTTGCAGCTCATCTTTCAATGACTGATCATCTTTGATGATAAAAAGGTTGGACATGCCTGTTCTAAAGTAATCTTTAGACCTAACCATTACTAAAATGCATGTAGCCTGTGTGACACTTAATGTGAGAAAATGAAACTGACGCCTGTAAGATCACACCATTCACTATTAATACACAAATAGGAGAAGTAAATTTTGTATTACTGTACAGTGTCGCATCACTTCAGATCAGCTCTCTCCACATCAGTACCTACTGTTTTATGATAGAAAACATTGACCAGCGTTCTCAAAAGTGTCTTTTCAGATTTGTGGATTGAAACTGTTGAAGAAAATGTTCCAGGCATTTGTGATCTGTTTGTGCTTATGGTGTCTGATTGGTAAGTTACTGCATAAATGAGTATAAATTAGTTTATTATCAATTATTTCTCTTTTTGGTGATTTTTTTTATTTTCAAAAGTAAAGAATGAAAGTATATTATGTTTTGGGATCTACATTGAATTGTTTAAACTTTAAATTTTTTCTCTTTACCTCAAAGTCCTGTTTGTGAAATCTGAAGTTTAAAAAAAACATCAGTATATTGTTTCCACATTTAAAAAGTTTTACTCCTAAAGAAATGAATTGCAGTTTTGAAACATATGTATGAATCATGAGCACTCATGTGAGATGAGGAATCTAGTCTGTAAAGGGTTTAAGGGTGAAGGAGGAGGCGAGAACTGGCTTGACGAAATAAATAATAGTTTAATGAAGAAATAAATAAAAAGACAACCACACAGAGGTGTCGGACAGCTGTCCATAAATTTCTCTCTTTGTCTCACTGCAGTCTCCAGTCAGCCTTTATCCCTCTCTGAGGCTTGATTAGCCTGATTAGGGGCTGGGTATGTGGAATCACGACCCGGCCCCGCCCTCCACCCTTTCACATAGTCGTATAAGTAAGTCGCTTTGGATAAAAGCGTCTGCCAAATGAATAAATGTAAATGTAAATGTATAAGTAAGCTTATAAAAGCAGTTCCCCTTCTGTCGCTCACTTGACGTTGTGTCGATTGAAGCGACACTAGGGGTCTTTCTTGATGGCTTCGTTTACCTCTGAACTTGAGAAAAGGCCATTGAGAAATTGGCGGAAAGAATTTGCATGGCCCTCCCCCGGACATACGGGTTTAAAAGGAGTAGGGCTTGCATCTGTTCATTCAGATTTTTTCTTCAGAGCCGAGCGGTTGTGCAATCAGCAAGATGAGAATACTACTGCTCCATTCACCTCTACAGAGCGTATTGCTGTTGGATTTATGGTGCATATCAGTGGCTTTCTCTCTTCTTTGCACACTAGTGCATCCTTTGCCCCTGGGCACTTCAACAGAGCTCTTTAAAGAGTATATTTTCTCTCCCTGAATAGAGTGTAATTGCTAAAAGAGTATACACAGTTGGCGTTGAATGTCCTTTTCAGGAAGGGTCTTTTTAAAGATGCCCTACAGTCTCTGTGTAGTTCCTGGATGCGGTAGATATCTCTCCGCTTCTGACACTCATAAGCGCTGCCTTGCATGTCTGGGCTGCGATTACACTGAGGCAGCATTTATGAATGGTTCATGTTCACATTGCGAGAACCTAACCATGACAACGTTGTGGTTGCGGCTTTCTATCCTCCGAGGGAAAGCCACTTCACGCTGCGCCTTCTTCCTACGGGATTGAGGCTGGCGCGGCTGGCAATGAAGGTGATTTTGGGAATGCAGCAGGCTTGGTTTTGCCGGGTAAATCCCCATGAACCACCTGCCCCCCAGCACACTCGTTTGCTTCCGTCTGGGTCCGATGTAAGCCGGCTCTGATGTCTCCCTCGGATCCCGTGAGCTGGATGATGATATCGCTGCTGCATCGGAGAACGTCACAGCGGGGTCTGATGCAGATGACTCGACTGGGCTGCCACCTCTGGGTCTGCTTGCCCAGGCTGAGGCTGACACGGAGATGTCCGCTATGCTTGCCCAGGCCACCATGAGTGCTAGGCTCCTTCCCTCCTTCCCCTCCCCTCACCCCTAGATGATTGGTTCCTCAATCAGTGTGTCGCTCACAGCGTCCACCCTCACCCCCAGTTCCGTGCTTCCCGGAGGTGCATGATGAGTTGACGAAACCATAGAGGGCACCTTTTACTGCCCACGGGTACATGGAGGTCCCCTAGGTGCATGGAAAACGTTGCTCCCCTCCAAGGCCTGTAGGAAAACGTCATCACTGACCGCCAAAGCCTACAGAGCCACCAGACAAGCCACCTCCGCCCTGCACGCCATGGCTCTCCCGCAAGTTCACCAGGCCAAGGTGCTTAAAGACCTGCACTTGGGTAGTCCTGATCCTGATGTGCTGCAGGATCTGCGCTCGATGACCGACTTTGCCCCCGGTCCACGACAATCACAGTGTAGGCACTCGGAGAGGCGACGCCCACAATCGTGGTCCAGGAACGACATCTGTGGCTGAACCTGGTCGAAATGCGGGACCCTGACAAAGCCCGCTTTCTCAACGCCTCTGTCTCCCACTTTGGTTTATTCTGCAATGCCGTTGAAGACTTTGCCCAGCAATCGCTCCATGCCTTGTCGACGTGCCAACACACGCACCCCGTCTGCTCACCAAGTGCATCCACCTGCGTGTGCAAACACAAGCAGCTCTGCCCCAACCCGGGCCCAGCTCTTAACCCCAGCATAGAGCTCTCCGCAGGAAGCTGACACCCCATCCCAAGAACCACTGATGGGACCCAGAAGGCTCCCAAGCGTTCCTGAGACAATTAAACCAAGGAGCGAGATGGTCGCTACGGAGTTGGTATCTGGACCACTCCATCTCCACTCCATCTTACCGCACCCCACCCGGGCTGCGGTACCCACATTGCCAGATAAAAGAGCAGTTTCCACACTCCTTCAGTCACCTAACCGGTGCCCCCACACGGCATTCTCATACCTGGAATCCGGTCCGGCAGATGTCTACATTATCCTAAGACCTCGACCGGACTATGTGCCCAAGGTTCCTATGACTCCCCCAGAGGTAGTGAACCTGCAAACGAAGCTGCCCCAGGAGGAGGCAGACCCAGCCTTTTTGTTGCTGTGTCCGGTGTGTACTTTTCCCACCCATTTTGGACCGCACACGGAGCTCTAGATGATTCAGAGCAGCTCTTTCTTTGCTGTGGCAGACAGCGGAAAGGGACACTGTCTCCAACAGAGGTTTGTCCACTGAGTTGCCTATTAGACCCAGGCCGTGTCTGGCCCTTGCGGGTTCCAGCACACTCTACGAGCAGTGTGACATTCTCGTGGGCACTGGCCAACGGCACCTCTCTAGCAGACATCGGCAGAGCGGGGGGCTGGGCAGCACCCAAGACCCTTGCGAGATCCATAACCTCCAGCCTGGGCAGGATGTGGTCTCCGCGGGGTCTTTTCCCCCTGAAAAAATAGGAGCTGGAAAAGAACACCCTCCCTGATTGCATATTATAGCATTAAGATGGCCCCAGCCACTTTTACACTCTTTGCGAGAAACATAGAGAGAGAAAAGGCAGCGACTGTTGCGGCCTACTCCCATGCTTGGCACGTGCCTTGTCCCCCCTCAACGGGTGTGGGAACCTAAAAGATTTTATGACTAAATATCTATGGAGAATTGGGGAAGGGCGTGTTATATCGTCCGACAGGGTGTGGATACAGTGGCATCCGGGACGGAGAGGTGCAGCTATGAGTGGGGTGGCCAGGCTTCTGTAAGTGGGGGCATCATATTAACATTTTTATTTTAGTACTTTTTGTGAAAGCTTTTCATAACTACATTTATGTGGTTAGAAACTAATATTAGTTTATGCTTTAGTAGACCCGCATAAAATAGACAAACCCTCTTCATGTTTGTTCTGCAGGTGTGTTTGGTGAAATGAAGTCCGTGTCTGTGATGGAGGAAGATTCTGTCACTCTACACACTGAGATGACTGATATTAGTGATCATGATTTTATTGAGTGGACGTTTGTAGCTGAAAACACTTTATTAGTTAAAATTAATGTACTGGCCAGCAGCATCACTGTATATGATGGTGCTGATGAGAGATTCAGAAACACACTGAAGGTGAATCATCAGACTGGAGATCTCACCATCACACACACAACGATCACACACTCTGGACTTTATCAACTAAAGACTATCACCAGTGTGAGCAAGAACTTCAATCTTACTGTCTATGGTGAGTTCAATAAAATTCATCTGTTTTGGCTTTAAGAAGATCTTAACACTTAAACACTTAAACATGCTCTTTTACAGCGAGATGATTTATCATGTTTTCCAGCTCGTCTGCCGGTTCCTGTGATCATCAGAGACTCTTCTCAATGTTCTTCAAGCTGTAAATGTGTGTTGGTGTGTTCAGTGGTGAATGTGACACATGTGACTCTCTCCTGGTACAAAGGAAACAGTTTATTGTCCTCCATCAGTGTGTCTGATCTCAACAGTCTCTCTCTACCTCTGGAGGTGGAATATCAGGAGAACAACACCTACAGCTGTGTGATCAACAATCCCATCAGAAACCAGACTAAACATCTCAACATCACTGAAGTCTGTCAGATGTGTTCAGGTGTGTCAGCGCTGATATTTGTGTTTATTTATCTGTTGTTGTTTTAAACTGAAGTTTACATCATAAAATATGTATAAAGTATAAAAACAATTAGTTGAAAATCTCAATTTTGTTTCAGTTCCTCGTCACTCAGACGTGATCCGCTCTTGTGATTCTGCTGAAGCTGCAATGCGATTGGTCGTCTCTGCTCTGATGGGCGTGGCTGCTGTCGCTGCTATTGTAGTTTTGGGTTATGACATCAGATCCAGAAGACTTCACAGACTTCACCAGCAGATGTGATGGTGTTTGGTGTCCCTGGTCAAAAATGACCGGCCAATTAAAAATTGCTTATAAATCTCTCATTATGGTATTTTATCACCAAATATTGGATTAGATCTTTTTGTCTTTCAATTAGCACAGATTTTGCATTTATTTTTGGCACTTATTGACTTGAGCTTATGCAGCTTCGTTTTTGACTTAAAAAGCATTATTTGTGGATAATTTTGGCAATATTAAATAAAATATGAAAAGATGATGTACTATTTATCACACTAGCGTGCTTTAATATATAACCAGGAAGTTTGTTTTGAAATGCTTTAATTTTAAATGAAACTTACATTATATGTCCTGTTATTTGTGTCTATTTCTACTCTTTAATATTATTCTGTGTCTCACTGTGATGTTCTGTATGCACCTGTTTCTCCTATCAGCTATCACCCAAAAAATTCCTTGTGTACACGAGAACACAAGCAATAAAGTTCATTCTGATTCAGATTTGTACAAAATGGCACAAAGTCACACTTGTCCAAATAAACACCATCAGTCCACTGCCTCTTTCTTTTAATTCATTGTTGAGTCATGGCCAAGCAGTCGGCCCAAATGCAGCCAAAATGTATGTTTTGTACCTCAAACATAAAGCTCTGAACCCTCAACCAAAATTCTTGGCATGTCCATGGAGAGGATCCAAGAGGAAATCCGCCACAAGAGTGGCTGATGTCGAGAAACGGATCAATTATCTGGAGTCATCGGAGAGGCAATTAGCTGCTACTTGCCACCTCCTTGAAAGCTGCCACCCTCCCCATCTCCGCACACCACTCCGAAAATAATCGTGCTCCGTCTGACTTCCAACCGTTAAAATGATTTGTCAATCAATCATGGTACTGGTCAGAACCCAATTTATTATATGTTTATCCCCCAAGTTTATGACCGCCCCATCATCCAAAGTCTGGGGCAAAGTAAAATTTGAGTACCCAAAACGTCACACATACAACTCTGAAACTCCAACCAAAATTCTTGGCTCTTAACACCCCCCCAAAGACATGGGTTGTGTCTCCATCTTCTGATTGGCATTGCCAGCAGGTGGGTGTGTCTTTAAGACCAAGCCTATACAATCTAGAGGGGGTACAGTAGAAATTAGGTAAAATCTTGAATTGCATAAGGCGCACCTTTGCACCTCTAAATGCAGACTTGATATTTTTTAGAATCCTTGCCCACTCTTCCTCCTCCAATACCAAGTTTAAATCTCTCTCCCTAATCTCTTGAAAGCAGTTGAAGCTCCGCCCCCCAGACTCTAAATTAGCAGGGAGTAATACACTGATGCCTCATGACCTTTTCCAAAAGCAGTAATCACCACTTCCAGAGTATCTGCCACTTTAGGTGTATGCCACTCCCAAAAACAATACAGAGCAGGTGGCGCAGCTGTAAACACCTATAGAACTCAGATCTGGGAATCCCAAAATGTTGAACCATAGGTTCAGAAGATCTCAGCAGTCCACTCTTATATAGGACACCGAGTGTATTAACCCCCCTCACAATCCACTATGACCAACAGAAAGGGGACTTATTGATATGTCATTTAGGGTTCAGCCATATGCTTGAGGCAACATTTAAATAAATGTCTGAATTAAACACACTTTTGCTTGTGATTCGAAGACTGACTGGGTTGTATTTGGCTGTATTTTGTTTTTTTAATTCACTGGAAGATTGCTCAGACAAATGGAGTTCGTGTCTGACAGCTGTGCATAAGGCAGCGCTGACAGACTGTAACATGATCAGTGGCGGTTCTACACGGGGGCCTAGGGAGGCCCGTGCCTCTGTAGACATGTCCCTGGCCACCCCTGTGGCGCCCCCCGTGCTGACCAAATAAAAAAATATGAATTTATTATGATTTTACAAGCGAGTGCCAAAAGCGGAACTAATTTGACGCAACGTTCTACACGGGTAAATTAGAGTGGCGCACCCAAACACTGTCTGCGGTGCTGCTCGGTGAATGAGAGCTCAGCAACTACTCTTGGAGAGAGGAGCTATACGATTTCTCCTGTTGGAAGAGTTGAAGGTAAGCAAAACGATTTAATCTCGTAAGTGATGTAAGTGTCTCGTAAGTGTAATGCATGCCCCTACGTTTTTTCCTTCTTCTAATAGTTATCATGAAACGAGGAAGGGACATATCGTCCTTTTTTGCCCCAGTAAACAAAAAAGTAAGAGAAACAAATCAAGGCATTGAGAGAGTTGAGGAGCAGGAAGAGGGAGTGCCAGAGGAGTCAGTGGAGGTTGGAGAGAGGGCATGTGATGAAAGTAAGGGCTCTGACACAGAGAGGGAAGTTCTAGAGGGTGAGGATGAAGAAAACATACAGGGACAGAGAGAGGAACAGCCAGAGGGACAGAAAGTTGATCCATGTGGATCAAGTACTGCACCATCAGGTTTGTGATGAAGAAGTTTCTTACTATTTGCAAAGCAGTGCAATTATAATTTCATCCTACATGTGTCCTTAAAATGGTGCTTTCTGCTGTAACTTATTTTTTGTGTCAATATGTCTCTGTTTCTTTTATTAAGTAAATACTTGGCCTACTCTTTGAAATACATGCAGATATACAGGTGAAACTCGAACAATTAGAATATCATGCAAATGTTCATGTATGTCAGTAATTCAAATTAAAAGGTGAAACTAATATATTTAGTATATATAACTATATACATATGCATGATTATACTTTTCAGAGGGCCGACATTTCTGTATTAAAAATCCTTTTTTTTTTATTGATTTCATGTAATATTCTAATTTTCTGAGATTTTGAATTTGGGGTTTTCATAAGCTGTAAGCCATAATCATCAAAATTATAACTTTTGCAGGATATTCTAATTTTTCGAGTTTCACCTGTACATGCATATGTAAATAAATGTTGTAGTTTACTGTACATCTTTCTACAGATATCAGCAAGTCCAAGAATGATGTACCAGTACAGCCCAACTTGAATACATTCCCAACCACTTTGATGGGGTACAGAAGACGAAGACAGAACGTGATAAAGATATGTTTCGCACATAATTTTTCTATCCTGTAATTGACAGCATGCTCAATGAGTTGAACAGACGTTTCTCCAATACCAACTGTGAGCTCATGAGAAGCATACAGTCTCTCAGCCCCCAGAGTGATGCCTTTTTAACCCTTGTGCATCCTTGTGGACATTTTTGGCTTTTTCAGTTTTGTTTTTTTGATAACTTTGTCTGTGTTAATGCTAACTGCATAAAATTTTCCACAGGTGTGAATTTTTATTGGAATTTTAATATTTCACCCTATTTTCTTTAAAAAAATATATTTTTTGCACTAGTTACACAAAATACTCCCTCTTAGCGTCGTTTTGGACAAAAATGCCCCATTGAAACCCATTAAAACTGCGATTTTTAATCCCAGTGCCAGTTAACTATAAAATTATGCAATCTTGTTTAACATTCTTTCATTATGTTGGCAAGGCTTCAAAATTGACATTTTAAATATTTTTTACCAGATCGTGCCATTTTTTCAGGTTTGGCATATCATCGCTTTTGTTGTTGTTTTCTGCTGTTTTTGGATTATGCATATTATAGAGCCAATTAGATACATTATGAATATATAATTGTGTGAGTGTGTTGGTATGGATTTCAGAGTGTGGTTTGTATGTGTCTGAGGCTCTAATAATAAAAATAAAAAAAATTCTGTTTAGCATTTATTCAATTGAAAATAATTATAATTATTATATTTTTTATAAAAAACAACAGTGGCATTATGTAAACAAACCGGCGTTTAAAGTGTTAAAATTCTAAAAATGAATGAATGTTCGGTCATTATGATTAGAGCTGATGCTGGTTAAAAAAATTATGTCTTATAACTATTAGTTTTTGGACATGGCCATTTTTGTCCATAATGAACCTATGTGTAACTTCTTTTAATTGATGCACAAGGGTTAAAGGAGAGCAATGTTTTTCATTTGGCCGTTTGTATAATGCAGACATTGATGATTTAGGGCATGAGCTCCATCAATTTAAGAGAGTTTTCGACAGAAAAATACAGAGTGGTGAAGTTAAAAAGCCATGCAGTACAGTTGAGCTGGTTTGTTTTATTGAGCCATACAGGGAAGTTTTCTTTGAGCTCTTTAGACTTTACAAGATTGCTGTAACCCTTCCTGTAAGCTCAGCCTCTTGCGAACGCAGTTTCTCCACACTGAAATTGATAAAAACCTTCCTGCGGTCCACCACTACTGATGAGAGACTCAGTGATCTTGGTGTCCTGAGCATAGAGTCCAGAAGGGCAAAGGCTCTGGATCTTGATGTATTTGTGGACCGTTTTTCCAGACAGCACAACCGCCGTATCCTGTTGCTGTAGTGTAGTGTAGTGTATCTATTTATTAAAATTCAATTGATCCAGCATTGTTGTGCCAATTCAAATACTAAAGTGTGGACTCAACTGTCCACAGTAGTGCGGCTTCCATGAATAGGAAATGGCACATTGTTGTACCCTGGAGTTTTGATCACATTGAATTGACACCCTGTATTTGTACCCTGTACTGTATTTTTCATTTTTATGTCCCTTTTGCACCTCCGCTCACTCTTGTACAAAATAAATGTTTATATGATTTTAAAGTAAAATAAAGTTTATAATCTTAAAATATCATTTGTTGCCATTTTTATGTGCCCCTCTGGTTAAACACTGGCCCCTCCTTGGCCCCCCTAGTAAAATTAGTATAGAACCGCCACTGAACATGATCATCATAAAACGTTGAAAAAGGGGCATGAAAGAGGGGCATTTGTTCCTCAATGCAACAGTTAATGAGGTACATGACGCCTGTGTGACACTTAATGTGAGAAGTCAAACTGCTTTCTCACACACACACACGCACTTACCACACACACACACACACACACACACACACACACACACACACACACACACACACACACACACACACACAGTTGTGTTTCCATGTTTTATGGGGACTTTCCATAGACATAATGGTTTTTATACTGTACAAACTTTATATTCTATCCCCTAAACCTACCCCTACCCCTAAACCTAACTCTACCCCTAAACCTAACCCTCACAGAAAACTTTCTGCATTTTTACATTTTCAAAAAACATAATTTAGTATGATTTATAAGCTGTTTTCCTCATGGGGACCGACAAAATGTCCCCACAAGGTCAAACATTTCGGGTTTTACTATCCTTATGGGGACATTTGGTCCCCACAAAGTGATAAATACACGCGCACACACACACACACTCACACACACACTGACAGGCACGCACTTACACACACACACACACACTCACACACACACTAACACGCACGCACTTACACACACACACACACACACACACACACACGGGAAGTTTCGGTCCAGCTCTTTCCACATCAGTGCTTCTGCTTTTTCTTGACAAAACACGTTTCATATTTGTGCTGAAACTAACTAAAGAAAATGTTTCCGCCGTTTCTGTTCTGTTTGTGTTTGTGGCGTCTGGTTGGTAAGTTAAATGTGTTTTATTGCTTCAGTGACACTTTTAGTCATTTATTTGAATAGGATTAGCGTATCTACTGAGTTTTACTGTTGTATCAGCGTGTGATTAAAAACAGCACAGAGATGCAGAAGCCTTGATCTGTGAAAACTGATTTCTGTATTTCCTCCAGGTGTGTTTGGTGAAATCAAGTCCGTGTCAGTGATGGAGGGTGAATCTGTTACTCTACACACTGAGATGACTATAGTACAGGGATTTTATGTGATACTGTGGAGATTTGGTCCTGAACAGACTATCATAGCTTCAATTCATAAAAGGGATCAAATCTTCTTTCCATATTGGTCTGATCGTGATGATGAAGTGAGATTCAAAGGCAGACTGCAGGTGAATGAAAAGACTGGATCTCTCACCATCACAAACATCACGACTGAACACTCTGGACTTTATCAACTAGAGATCAGATCGGAAGTGGGAAAAATTTCACACAGTTTCAATGTTACTGTCTATGGTGAGTAGATAATTATGTGCTGCCAGTTTCATACTCATGATTATTTAATGAATATATAAAACAATTAAACCATGATCTGGTTTAATTATGCAGATTTTTTTAATTATGAAGTATGCAGATGATGAATACACTCCAGACAAACTTCATTTGGGAACGTGGGCATTGCTTCAAGACCCAAATCCGTGATGTAACGACAACGACTGCTAAAATAATTGATTCTGATTGTTTTGTTAATCAAGCACAAGGGACAACGATCTTTATATATACAGTGAATCACTCACAGAGCCGGCTGATGAACGTGACGATATTTCTTACTGTTGTATGAATGCTGATGATTCAGACATACTTCTCCATCGGCGTACTATAAAGTAGAGAAGTGCATATTCAGACGCAGGGTCTCTCGCTGACTGACATCATAATAACTGTCACTCAACTCAGTCACAAATAAAACATGCTTCATTTTTATCTTCATTACTGTAAATCCCTCTTCATTAGTTCATGTCTTGTCCTTTATTCTCTGATGTTTTCCAGCTCGTCTGCCGGTTCCTGTGATCACCAGTAACTCTTCTCAAGGTTCTTCAAGCTCTAAATGTGTGTTGGTGTGTTCAGTGGTGAATGTGACACCGGCGACTCTCTCCTGGTACAAAGGAAACAGTTTATTGTCCTCCATCAGTGTGTCTGATCTCAACAGTCTCTCTCTACCTCTGGAGGTGGAATATCAGGAGAACAACATCTACAGCTGTGTGATCAACAATCCCATCAGAAACCAGACTAAACATCTCGACATTACTGAAGTCTGTCAGACGTGTTCAGGTGTGTCAGCGCTGATATTAGTGTTTATTTATCTGTTGTTGTTTTATACTGAAGTTTACATCATAAAATATGTATAAAGTATAAAAACAATTAGTTGAAAATCCCAATTTTGTTTCAGTTCCTCGTCACTCAGACGTGATCCGCTCTTGTGATTCTACTGAAGCTGTGATCCGATTGGTCGTCTCTGCTCTGATGGGCGTGGCTGCTGTTGCTGCTATTGTAGTTTTGGGTTATGACATCAGATCCAGAAGACTTGAACAGAAGAGATCACAGACTTCACATGTTCTCACATCTGGGCACTAGGTGGAGATATACTGAACAGATGGACACACTCATGTGCAGGAACTCATGACAGCAATTTGACATTCACAATAACAACATTTAGTTACCATGAGTGTTATTTTTATTAAAGTAGATCCCCTCATTACTATTGAGAAGAACTCTTTAGAGGTTTATATTCTCTTCATATTCTTGATGATTGTTAAAATGATGTGATACTGTGATATATTCAGTTGCCCCTTCATTGAACCAAGCCATAAATTACCTTCAGTTAGCCTTCCAACAGCTTCAAGTCTCATTACATGGCCTCAAGTTAGTGATAAATACTAAAAAAACCAAATCTATGACGTTCTCAAGGGCTCGTTCCCAATCCCCAGATAATATAACTATTAACACACTAAATGGAGACTTAATTGAATATGTTTCAACATATAAGTATTTAGGTTTTTGGCTTGACAACAAACTTTCTTTCAAAATTCATGTTGAAAAGCTTGTAAAAAAGCTGAAACTAAGGCTGGGATTTTACTTTAGGAATAAGGCTTGTTTTAATATGTTAGCTAAAAAAACCAAAAAACTTTTGCAAGTCACTTTTTTAAGTGTTTGGGACTATGGTGATGTTGTCTACATGCATGCTGCCTCTAGTACTCTTCACCTTTTAGATTCTGTGTATCATAGTGCTCTACGCTTTTTAACTAACTCTGGTTCCCGTACTCATCATTGTACGCTGTATGAACTGATAGGCTGGCCGTCACTAAGTCTACGTAGACAACTACATTTGCATATTTTTCTATACAAGGCCATGTTGGGCAAATTGCCGGCATATTTATGTAATCTCCTCAAGAAGAATTCCCCCAGTTTTCATCTCCGCTCCACCAGGTGGCTCTCTTACCAGGTTCCAAGGGTTTTACTGAGCTGGGGTAAAAAGCCTTCTCTTACTTTGCTGGTCTTGGAATAATTTGCAAAATTCGCTACATCTAAATGATCTAGTCCCATTAAATGAATTTAAGGCTATGTTAAAATGCCATATAACTCAAAAATGTAACTGCCATATGTGACCTGCTCCTTTCTTTTATGTGTGATGCTTGTTTGTTTGTATTTGCTATTTGTATTTGTATGCTGTATTTGTATTTAAATTGTAACTGGTGTGCCGTCTTGGCCAGGTCTCCCTCGGAAAAGAGATTTTAGTCTCAAGGGACTTCCTGGTTAAATAAAGGTTAAATAAAAAAAATAAATGTGTAGAAATTCACACCTCTTGGATCAATAAAATAAATTCATGTGTGTTGGAATAATACAGGATGATGCCAGTAAATTAATTCATTTGTATTTTGGTCACATTTCACTTGCATTAAATGGACCTTCTTCTTACAATGTTCATTTGTGTTCACCAGAAGAAAGAAAGTCAAACACATCTGGGATGGCATGATGGTGAGTAAATGATGAGGGTATTTTCATTTTGGGGTGAACTGTCCCTTTAACTGTGACTGTAGTGCTTTGAAAACATTGCTGCCCATCCAGCCTGACAACGCTACATCGGCTCAAGCAGTGTTGTTAGTTTGGGATATGACTTTTACCAAGGGTTGGTGGATCAAGGTTTGGGAACAGCCAGAATCCACCAAAGCTTGTTATGTATCCCACTGGGTACTCACCAGTGTCCGTTACACCCCAGCTCGTTCGGGGGTGGCATGTGGAGCGTTGGGAATATGGACCAGAGTGACCGCCTCCATTACTGGACATCGGTCCTGGAAATGTCCTGGCTCCCTACAGCTCCAGCAGACCGGCCCAGGCCCCGCTACCACACCTGTGGGACTGCGCTCGCCAATCTGGTAGGGATAGAGGAGAGAGACAGCATTAGCAGGAGACACAGGTGGGGGAAAAGAATTCTAGGCATAGGACCACCCTGTTTCCTAAGAGCAGGGATGGGATGGAAAGAGGATGGGTGGGGGTGGTGTTTAGGAGAAAGAGAGATAAAGAAGAGAGAGAGAGACTCCGGTTCACTGCTTCCTGGAAATGCCGTAATGGAACCTTAGGCCAGTTGGACTACTTCCACTCGGCCATACCATGGGGCAGCTGGTCCTCTTGAAGAGGACGAGGTAGGCTTCGGGATCGCCGGTCAGCCCCATTTTGACTAGGGTTGCCGATTGGATGGTCAATGTGGGCTCTGGGGCTGTGGCAGCAACCCCCTCTTGTCTGATCACACTCCGGAATGCCTTTCGGTCCTCCACTTGGGATTGGCCGCAGCTCATCGAGGGCTTGGTGCTGGTTCTGCTGGATGCCGGCAAGTGTTTTGACTACTTCGTCCAGCAGTGAGGTCTCCATGACGATGTGTCCTCGATAACACAGTCAATGTTCAGGGATGAAAAGGTGGACAAGTATTTGCCACCATCCTGATTTCTTCTGTCTTTGTGTATTTTTCATACTAAATTGTTTTAGATCTTCAAACGAGATGTAACACAAAGGCAACCTGAGTCAACACAAAACACACTTTTCAAACATTTACATTTTTTATTGAAGCAAAAAAGTAATCCAACACCTATATCACCCATGGGAAAAACGAATAATATTAAACTTAATAGCTTAAAGTTTGCTTATTGTCCTTAAAAGGACAACTGGCTCTAACAAGGACAGAAAGAGATGTGGAAGGCCAGATGTACAACTAAACAAGATGATAAGTACATCAGAGTCTCTAGCAAAGAAACAGACATTGGACAACAGATAATTGGAAAAGAGTGTTACGGATCTTAACCCCATTGAGCTTTTGTGGGATCAGTTAGACTGTAAGGTGTGTGAGAAGTGCCCGACAAGACAGTCACATCTATGGCAAGTGCTACAGGAAGTGTGGGGTGAAAGGTCACCAGAGTATCTGGACAAACTGACCACTAGAATAACAAGGATCTGCAAAGCTGTCATTGTTGCAATGGTGGATTTTTTGATGAGAACTCTTTGAAGTAGTTTAAGAAGTTCTGAACAATTCTTTCAAATTGTAATAGTAATATTTTCACATTATTAATGTCCTGACTATACATTGTTGATCAGTTGAATGCCACTTTGGTGAATAAAAGTACCAATTTCTTTCCATAAGAGCAAAATGTGTACATTATTCCAAACTTTTGGCCGCCAGTGTATATTTATGCACTCAAAACAATCGATTTCTTCCATAAAACTCTTCTGTAAGTAATGGAGATCCCCCTAGTGGAGATACATAGACAAATCTTTGCGAATTTCTCCGGTACCCTGCAGATCTAATGTATAATAATAATAATAATTATTATTATTATTAAATAAAACTGATCACATCTTAATTTCATTTCACACCTCATATGCTAAATCATATTTATTTAAACTGTTCAAGCTACTATGACGAAAAGAATCTCACTAAACTTGTTTTTAGTTCTACACATATTTCCTGGAACCATTTCCGTGTAAACCACATGGTCTGTCGAGGCCCCGCCCTCAGCGCTGACTCCTAACTCGTGGTCCCCTCTGATTGGCTGAGCGCACGTCCAATGAGGCTCAGCCATCTGTGCAGGAACACGAGCCATATTTCACTGACCGTCACGAGCCGCATTCATTATTATAAGAGGATCCTTCATATAATAAAGATCCACAAAAAGAGTAAAGATGCGGATTGCTGTGGCGGTGTGCGTTATTTCTGTAGTAGCTTTTGCTGTGGACGCCGCCGTGTACTTTAAAGAGCAATTTCTGGATGGAGGTAAATTACGTTTCTTTGATCATCCGTGACATCACTTACAGTGTTACATTGTAACTATTTAAACCGAGATCAGAGAGTTTGTAACGATGATTTAATCATTTAGTTAACAATTGTGTATGTCTGTAACTCTCCTTTTTTTTGTTTAGGACGTTTGGCACGTTTACAACTATGCATTTTTTGTCATTAAAACCGTTTTACAAAGTTATGCTTCCTTTTACTGTGTAGTGTTGTATTTTATTTTATATATTTACATCTTATATGTCATGCCAAGTATGCATATGCTCAAGATTTGTGCAAAAGTTTTCTTCATAATAGTAGTTGGTGGTCTTACACTTGCATTATGGCAAATGAGATGTCAAGGAAGTCCCAGAGTTTTGCTTTCAGTTCTGTATTTAGGCTGTAAAACTATTGTTTTCATTCATCAGCAACTTAATTAGTTTAATTTAAAGCATGTTGTATTTAGGATAGATTACCCTGAACCATTTGTGCCCTTGCCCATTTAAATCTTAACTAACATTCATTTAATTTTGTCTCTACAGATGGTTGGAAAAGTCGATGGGTTGAGTCCAAACACAAATCTGACTACGGCACGTGGAAACTGACCTCAGGGAAATTCTTCGGTGATGCTGAGCTTGATAAAGGTGAGAGGTCACGCCCTCTTTCAATATATACTCTCCTTGAAACTTGGTTGTTTATGCAAATGACTTAACAGAAGAAAAAATGCAAAGTGATTCAAGACACTTTATGCTTTATGAAGTAAGATAATGTGATATGACTCAAAACATTGGCTTTTTTCCCCACTTTAGGCCTGCAAACAAGTCAGGATGCCCGGTTTTATGCCCTGTCCAGCCGCTTCGATTCGTTCAGTAATGAGGGTAAAACTCTAGTGGTCCAGTTCACGGTGAAACACGAACAGAAAATAGACTGCGGCGGTGGGTACGTGAAGATCTTCCCCGCTGACTTGGATCAGACCGAAATGCATGGCGAATCACAATACTACGTCATGTTCGGTAAGTCTTGTTGACACAACGGCACTAAGTTTGTTTGGTTAGGCTATATATGGGGCTTTAAAGGTGCACCAATTATTTGTTTTCAGGTTTTACACTTGTAGAAGTAATAATCAAAAAAATGGACTAGTGTTAAAATGTTCACGCCAATAAAAGATTCCAACCACGTGCATTGTTATTCAGTTACGTAATTAAGCACAAGCTTGAGACACTTAACTCAAACTCTGGCCGCCGCCTTCCATATTGTGGCATTTTCGAGTGGAAAAAAAATGGTGGCAAAACTTGATCCTTTTGGAATTGATTGGATTGTAAATTAAGACATTTTGATGTAAGATTACGAAGACAAACATGCACCGATGAGTTGTTTATAATAAGAAAAAGAACGTGTGTTTGGAAAGTAAATTGGGTCCATTTTAACTTATGTTGACTAATGTCATTTTCGCCTTCCCGACTCTATCGTAGGTCCCGACATATGTGGCTACAGCACCAAGAAAGTTCACGTTATCTTCAATTACAAAGGCCAAAACCACCTAATCAAGAAAGACATCAAATGCAAAGTAGGTTTTCCATTCAATGCAAATCACGCTACTGTTGACTTGTTGCATAAAAAGCAATCTAGTAAAATGCCTCAAGATTACATCGTAGCCGTTAACATTTATTTGCTCTGCTTTCATTCATCAGGATGACGAGCTCACACACCTGTACACACTGATCCTGCGGCCCGATCAGACGTACGAAGTCAAAATCGACAACGAGAAAGTGGAGTCGGGCTCCCTGGAGGAAGACTGGGACTTCCTGCCACCTAAAAAGATCAAGGATCCTGAAGCCAAGAAGCCAGACGACTGGGATGATCGCGCTAAAATCGACGACCCTGAAGACACAAAAGCAGAGGCAAGCATTACGATTTCAATGATGTGATCAAGTGTAGCGACGTCGCAACACTTTAACGTCTCAATACGCCTTCTGTCTGAAAACCAAAGTATTCTAAGGGTTTGTGTGTTGCTACTTCACAAGACATTACTTTGAAAGGCTAGGGTGCTTGAATCCTAGCCTTAAGGTCCTAAATGTAGTCTACGCATGTACATGAATGCAAACGCTTCTAGCTCAATTCCAAACACTCGTTGCATTTTTAAATGTTGCAGAACAGAATTAATTTATTCATTTATTAATGCAAGAATGCATACAGTGGTTCTATGCATTTGCAATGCTTTAGTCAAACATTCATGACTGTGTTTGCATACTTGCATATAGAGTATGTTTCTAGGCTTTCACGCCAACGTAAATTTATTATGCTTTAAGGTTTGATAAAAGTATTTAGTGCGTCTTGTAACCAGCATAAAATCGTTAAAAGTGACCATTAACAATAACCACTTGATTGTAATTTAAATGTGAATAGCATTGCAGTTATAAATGCAGCTTAAATTCGTATAAGTCTTTGTGGAGTGAAAGAAACACAACTTTGTGTTAATTTTATTACCTCGATCCTCAGGACTGGGATAAACCCGAAAATATTCCCGACCCTGATGCTAAGAAACCAGATGACTGGGATGAAGACATGGATGGCGAATGGGAACCTGCAATGATTCCAAACCCAGAGTACAAGGTACAAAACAAGCGACCACATCTAGGGGCATTGGTGGCTCAATGTCTGAAGATCTAACAGACATTTTAAGGTTCATCATTCAGGGGGCCTGGGTAGCTCAGCGGGTATTGAGTCGTGCATTCAAATCCAGGGTGTGCTGAGTGACTCCAGCCGGGTCTCCTAAGCAACCAAATTGGCCCGATTGCTAGAGAGAGTAGAGTCACATGGGGTAACCTCCTCATGGTCATGATTAGTGGTTCTCGCTCTCAATGGGGCGTGTGGTGAGTTGTGTGTGGATCATGGAGAGTAGCATGAGCCTCCACATGCTGTGAGTCTCCGCGGTGTCATGCACAACGAGTCACATGTTCAGATGCACAGATTGACTGTCTCTGAAGCAGAGGCAACTGAGACTCGTCCTCCACCACCTGGATTGAGGCGAGTAACCGCGCCACCATGAGGACTTACTAAGTAATGGAAATTGGGCATTCCAAATTGGGAGAAATGGGGATAAATATAAATAAATAAACAAACAGGTTCATCATTCATACGAACTTTGCCTGTTATTGGTCTGCTTAAGTTATCTTGGATAGAAGTGTCCAGTTTCCTGAAATGGTTAATAGCCTGAATAATTCCAATTCCCATGTGTTCGCAGGGCGAGTGGAAACCAAAACAAATTGACAATCCAAACTACAAAGGAACGTGGGTTCATCCCGAGATTGACAACCCTGAATACACATCAGACAACTCCATTTATAAATTTGACAGCATTGGCATTCTGGGACTGGATCTGTGGCAGGTATGTTAAACTACAACAAAAAGTTTTAAGAATTTAAGCATAAACCATTTAGATTAAACCATTTTGAAGATCATGAGGAACATATAAATTAGGCCAAATGGGTTCTGACTGATAGTTTCGGTTTTACAGTATATATTAAACTTTTATTTTATTACTTTTCATGGACTATACTAACACGGCTGTCTCCTTGCAGGTCAAATCTGGTACTATTTTCGATAACTTCCTGATCTCTGATGACGTTCAGGAGGCAGAGAATTTTGGTACTGAAACTTGGGGAGCAACAAAGGTAAACGGCATATCTTTGCTACTGAATAATTGACCATTCTCCGAAAATTCCGGGTTCAATACAAGTGAAGGTCAATCAACAACATTTGTGGCATAATGTCGATTAACACAAAAATGATTTTGATTTATTTAAAAACATTTTAGGGGCCAGAAAAGAAAATGAAGGACCAACAGGAAGAGGAGGAAAGGAAAAAGACGGATGAGGAGGAAAAGAGCAAGAAGGATGATAATGAGGAAGAGGACGAGGAAGAGGAAGACGAGCCAGAGGAGGATGAGGAGGAGCACACAGATGAGCCCTCTGAAGAGGAGGAAGAGGAGGGAGAGGAAGATATACCCACTAAAGACGAGTTGTGAAGAGAACAATTGAGCTGATATCTCCGTGCAGATTTGTTGTTTCTCGTTTCTTTATGTGGTGTTAATTTTGGCCCCACCCCCTTTCCAGTCACATGTCACATCATAGAGTGTCGCCCTTTTGAGATTCGTGTTTTTTTTTTTTTTTGCTGCTACAAGCTCCTCAACACATTCTGAATGTGACCTGAAAAACTTTAGACTAATAAATGTTTGGGTTATCTGTTTCATCTCAAGTCGCTCTAGGGGGGAATTTCTGATGTATCATTTGTTGGATTTGCACTTTTTTAAATAAATGATTTATTTTTAAAAAGTTGTCTGGCTCATTTTCCATCTGAGGATATGGATATTTAATTATCATCTTGTTTTTTTTTTTGTTTTTTTAAACCCCTAAATATAAGCTGTCATCAAAATTAAATGGCAAAATGACATGTTACTGTCAAATTGGAGTGGTTAAACAACAGATCATGCAGTGTATAACCAATTTGAAATGTAAATATCACTCGTATTGAATGGTAGCGGTATTGTATTTGGAATAACCCCATTTTAAAGTGCTTGCTAGTTTACAAAAAAAATAATATATATAATTATGAAGCTTTGATTAAACCTGATATCAAAGTTAGTCACCTACTGAGAAAAACGTCAAAATTCCTGATAGCACACATCGCCCAGACATCTAATGTGTGTGTTTACATCTGGAAGACATATTTTTTTTAGGTTGTTTGCTCACCTGCAATACGTCTATGACGTTTCCTCTCGGATGTCAATAAGATGTTCAGCAGATGTCTTTGAGATGTTTATGATTAAGAATGTTTGTGAATCTGATCTTTGTAAGATGTTCAGCAGATGTCTCAGACGTTTATGATTTATAATGTTTGTAAATCTGATCTTTGTAAGATGTTCAGCAGATGTCTTTGAGACGTTTATGATTTATAATGTTTGTAAATCTGATCTTTGTAAGATGTTCAGCAGATGTCTTTGAGACGTTTATGATTTAGAATGTTTGTGAATCTGATCTTTGTAAGATGTTCAGCAGATGTCTTTGAGACGTTTATGATTAATAATGTTTGTAAATCTGATCTTTGTAAGATGTTCAGCAGATATTTATTAGATTGTGATGCTTTCCAGATGAAAAGATCTAAAACAGACATCTCAGAGATGTACGTGTGCTATCTGGGAAACATTCTAAATCATAAATGTCTGAGACATCTGCTGAACATCTTACAAAGATCAGATTTACAAACATTCTAAATCATAAACGTCTCAAAGACATCTGCTGAACATCTTACAAAGATCAGATTTACAAACATTCTAAATCATAAACGTCTCAAAGACATCTGCTGAACATCTTACAAAGATCAGATTTACAAACATTCTAAATCATGAACGTCTCAAAGACATCCGCTGAACATCTTACAAAGATCAGATTTACAAACATTATAAATCATAAACATCTCAAAGATATCTGCTGAACATCTTACAAAGATCAGATTTACAAACATTCTAAATCATAAACGTCTCAAAGACATCCGCTGAACATCTTACAAAGATCAGATTTACAAACATTCTAAATCATAAACGTCTCAAAAACATCTGCTGAACATCTTACAAAGATCAGATTTACAAACATTCTAAATCATAAACGTCTGAGACATCTGCTGAACATCTTACAAAGATCAGATTTACAAACATTCTTAATCATAAACGTCTGAGACATCTGCTGAACATCTTACAAAGATCAGATTTACAAACATTCTTAATCATAAACGTCTGAGACATCTGCTGAACATCTTACAAAGATCAGATTTACAAACATTCTAAATCATAAACGTCTCAAAGACATCTGCTGAACATCTTACAAAGATCAGATTTACAAACATTCTAAATCATAAACGTCTCAAAGACATCTGCTGAACATCTTACAAAGATCAGATTTACAAACATTCTTAATCATAAACGTCTGAGACATCTGCTGAACATCTTACAAAGATCAGATTTACAAACATTCAAAATCATAAACGTCTCAAAGACATCTGCTGAACATCTTGAGATTTACAACCCTGAAAGCACACGTACATCACCCAGACATCTATTTGATGTGTGTGTTGACATCTGGAAGATGTATTTTTAGGTTGTTTGCTCATCTGCAAGACGTTTCCTCTCAGATGTCAATAAGATGTTCAGCAGATGTCTTTGAGACGTTTATGATTAAGAATGTTTGTAAATCTGATCTTTGTAAGATGTTCAGCAGATGTCTTTGAGACGTTTACGATTAAGAATGTTTGTAAATCTGATCTTTGTAAGATGTTCAGCAGATGTCTTTGAGATGTTTATGATTTAGAATGTTTGTAAATCTGATCTTTGTAAGATGTTCAGCAGATGTCTTTGAGACGTTTATGATTAAGAATGTTTGTAAATCTGATCTTTGTAAGATGTTCAGCAGATGTCTTTGAGACGTTTACGATTAAGAATGTTTGTAAATCTGATCTTTGTAAGATGTTCAGCAGATGTCTTTGAGACGTTTATGATTTAGAATGTTTGTAAATCTGATCTTTGTAAGATGTTCAGCAGATGTCTTTGAGACGTTTATGATTAAGAATGTTTGTAAATCTGATCTTTGTAAGATGTTCGGCAGATGTCTTTGAGACGTTTATGATTTAGAATGTTTGTAAATCTGATCTTTGTAAGATGTTCAGCAGATGTCTTTGAGATG
Organism: Xyrauchen texanus; assembly: GCF_025860055.1. NCBI lineage: Eukaryota > Metazoa > Chordata > Actinopteri > Cypriniformes > Catostomidae > Xyrauchen > Xyrauchen texanus. Next base: position 6,286,843 of record NC_068323.1, read on the forward strand.
TTTATGATTTAGAATGTTTGTAAATCAGATCTTTGTAAGATGTTCAGCAGATGTCTTTGAGATGTTTATGATTTAGAATGTTTGTGAATCTGATCTTTGTAAGATGTTCAGCAGATGTCTTTGAGACGTTTATGATTTATAATGTTTGTAAATCTGATCTTTGTAAGATGTTCAGCAGATGGTAATTAGATTGCGAAGGACCAACAGGAAGAGGAGGAAAGGAAAAAGACAGATGAGGAAGAAAAGAGCAAGAAGGATGATAATGAGGAAGAGGAAGCTTTCCAGATAAAAAGATCTAAAACAGAGATCTCAGATATGTATGTATGTGTGCTATCTGGGATGCTTAAAACTAAAGCAACTTAGTTTAGTTTTGAAAATGTTGAAAAGTGTGCTATCTTTTTTTAAATGTTTTTATTTTTTAATAAATGCCACTTCGGTTGATATTTTATTATCTAATGAGACGACATTCACTGTGACCTCAGTGCACACAATTCTTTCTACTTCTAATTCAACTACTGTATGTCCACATGTCCATGTCCATGTCTCAGTGTGTCTTGTCCCATTCAGCAAGTAGATGGCGTCTTCCCATATGAACTCCAGCACCATCTCTCCTGAAGATCGCTGAGTCACATCTCCATATACTCTCACAGAGAACACTTTCCAGGCTGTATTTCAAGGGCTCTCACGCTCGAACACAATGCTGACGATCACGCTGAAGACCCTCCAGCAGCAGACGTTTAAAGTGCAGATAGATGAGGAGTTAACGGTGAGTGTGTGCCCGTGTAAACACGCCGGTGTGCGGGCATGACGCTCTGGGAAACGCCGCGGCCTCCCCCTGTGGAATGCGGACGGTTATTGTGACGTTCCATTAGGATTGTAGAATGTTACATGTTTGTACCAGGGTGACGTCACAGCGCTGCAGATTCTATCGGCGATTAATTCGAAAGTAGCGACTGATGTTGTTCACTTAACGCGGTTTTTTGAGTCTTGTGTTTGTTGTACTCTAAGAATGACTGTTCATTACTGATATGTAGTATTTGTAACATGTCAAAAATAAAGTATGATTATTTGGACTTAATCTATAGTCATGCATGTGTGTTTATATGGTAGTCAATGCGATTAGTGCGATTAATAGTCCTTTAAATGGCCAGTGTCTGTAAACATGGGTTACTTTTCCATGACTAGTGCTTTCAGACTGTTTAGGTGCAGAAATCATCTGAGCACAATTAAGTTTTTGAATTAATCAGCTAATGAACATTATGATTTTAGATTGTTATTTTTTGTAATTATTGAATTGAAATGTAAATGTTTTTTCACCAGAGGGAAAATTGTCCAGGGCGAGCAGTGTACTCATGCCTCTGTCCCACACATGGGGGGGTCTAAGGGTGGGCTAAGGGGGGAATTTCCCCACTAGTAATTTGTCTTTAGCTTGCAATAATAACTGGGAATTATACATTCAACATACACATTATACAAAGGCAGCAATGTATTTAATCAACAGACTTTTACTGGAAAATGATGGCATGAAGTGCAAAACATATTTTTTTATGAATTTATCATTTATTTATAATACTCAACCTGTTGTAATTGATGCTTCCATTACCGTTACAATTTTGTAATACTGCATATGTGCTGTATACATGCATATCATGTTCTTGTATTTTGTATTTGCAGGTTAAGGCTCTTAAAGAGAAGATCGAGGAGGTGAAGGGAAAAGATGCTTTCCCAGCTGTCGGTCAAAAACTTATCTATGCAGGTTTGTGTGGTGCGCTATATTTGTCGCAGTTCTTTAATATGCGAGTAGCCGTGAATATGTTTGTTTGGGGGCTAAATATAAATAGAAGCTTCTGGGTGCTTGGTCGGCCATTTAGAAAATCTCTTGTTATAATACTTTCTTAATTTTTGAAATTTTACAATTTTCCTCCATAAAATATAGGCAAAATCTTGAATGATGATATACCTCTAAAAGAATACAAAATAGATGAGAAGAACTTTGTTGTGGTGATGGCTACAAAGGTAAGGTGGTTTTATTTCTCACTTCTTTGTCATTTCCATCCATGTCAGGCCATTGCATTTGAACTACATTTTCAGCTTTATGTGCATGTTCAAATCTACAGTTTTTTTAAATAAAAGTTCAAATGTGCAATTTCTATAGTTCTCTGTGCAGTTTTATTACTCTTTCTACAGCCTAAAACTGCTGACCCCATACCAGCCCCTGCCCCCCCATCAGCAGCTCCAGCTCTAGTTAGTGATGCCCTCCCCGATACCCCTGTCCATACACCCTCAGCTCCCGCAGAGCCACCGTCAGCCTCCGCAGTGCCTATATCTACCCCTGTTTCCACCCCTGTGGAGCCAGCAGCATCAGTCGAGCCACCCTCGGCACCTGTTACAGCGCCCCCTGCAGTCTCGGAAATTGGAGCAGAGTCCATTAGTGTGACTCCAGTGCCAGATTCAGAGGAGGGGGACCAGGCAGCCCAGCAGGAGCTACCCAGCGTCCATTTCGATACTTGGTACAGCCACACCCAATCAGGAAAATCAGATTTTTATATATATATATATTAATGACTGAAATGCTCAAAACACTGTTATCCGTTTTCCTGAATTTGTGTTCTGTATTTTTGTAGCATTGTGGATGAATTGGGTCTTTTAGAAGAAGCCGCATCAATATTAGGTATGTTTGGGAGTTTTTCCATTCAAACCAGGTAGAGGAGTGAAGAACTGTACATGACATTACATTTTATTTATTGCCTTACATCCATTAGTTACAGGTCAAGCGTATGAGAATTTAGTGACGGAAATCATGTTGATGGGTTACGAGCGAGAACAGGTGATCGCCGCCCTGCGAGCAAGCTACAACAATCCGGACAGGGCAGTGGAATATCTGCTTATGGTGAGTGTTTCTAATGATTCCTTCCTAAATAAAATTGCAATCAAGATTTTAAAAGGAATAAAACACAATTATCATTATTTAATGTTCTAATTATCATTGTTTCATGTAAAATACCAGCATAATTCTTTGTCAGATTTTAAATGAGCTGGCATTGTCTTTTCCTCAAGGGTATTCCCGCGGAATCTGAGCAGCCTCCTCAGGAAGTGGTGCGGCCTGCCCCCGTTTCGAACCCCAGCCCCCCTGCACGACAGCGACCACAAGCGCCACCTGCTTCTGCAGCCGGTGAGACTCCATTTGTTCATTCTCGGTTAAAATAGACTGTTTCGCACTGAAAAACCACATGGTTTTATAAATGCAGCTGGCACAGTCTTGCCGATCTAATGTCATTTGGGTAACGCAGTTCATGGCAAGGTCTTGACCACTTTTTCTCCTGGTCATCCAGTGGTCCTCTTACTGGTATAGTCCGAGTTTGGGAATATTGGCTATTCTGTATATAAGGCCTACAAGTAAGTGTTAAAGGACTAGTTCAACCAAAAATGAAAGTTCTGTGGTTATTTGCTCACCCTCATGTCTCATGTTCTACTGTATGACTTCCTTCTGTGAAACACAAAACAGATCAGGCATTTTTGGGTGAACTACCCCTTTAAGTTAAGGTTTCATATCAATGTCAACCAATTTGGCCTCATCGCCTTTACAAAAAAGAACTATGGACATATTATATTACAGTGAGTGTATAAGAAGGAAATACCATGGTTCTTGTGAAGGTAGTGAATGATTTCCATATTAATATAATATGGTACTCACATGTTACTTCAATGGTAGATGTCCATAAACAAGGTATAATGTCCATGGTACGTGTAAAACAAAAAAACAAGGTATCACTATGGTACATGTCCACAAAAAAAAGGTATTATCTTGGTACCGTTTTTTGCTGGTATTACCATTTTAAGCCATTAAATTTACTATTAGCATAAAGAATTTGGTGCTTAAATATCCATCCATCTTCAACCGCTTATCCAAAGTCGGGTCGCGGGGGCAGCTGCTCCAGCAGGGGGCCCCAAACTTCCCTATCCCGAGCCACATTAACCAGCTCTGACTGGGAGACCCCGAGGCGTTCCCAGGCCAGTGTGGAGATGTAATCTCGCCACCTAGTCCTGGGTCTTTCCCGAGACCTCCTCCCAACTGGACGTGCCTGAAACACCTCCCTAGGGAGGCGGCCAGGGGGCATCCTTACCAGATGCCCAAACCACCTCAACTGACTCCTTTCGACGCAAAGGAGCAGCGGCTCTACTCCGAGCTCCTCACGGATGACTGAGCTCCTCACCCTATCTCTAAGGGAGAAGCCCGCCACCATTCTGAGGAAGCCCATTTCGGCCGCTTGTACTCGCGACCTAGTTCTTTCGGTCATGACCCAGCCTTCATGACCATAGGTGAGGGTAGGAACGAAAATTGACCGGTAGATCAAGAGCTTTGCCTTCCGGCTCAGCTCTCTTTTCGTGACAACGGTGCGATAGAGCGAGTGCAATACCGCCCCCGCTGCCCCGATTCTCCGGCCAACCTCCCGCTCCATTGTCCACTCACTCATGAACAAGACCCAGAGGTACTTGAACTCCTTCACTTGGGGCAATACCTCCTTCAATACCTCCTGGTGCTTAAAGATGAAGTATGTAATTTATGTGACCCTAGCGGCACCAAACGGAATCGTAAAAATAAACTTTGTTTTCAAAACAGCTTTTTGAAAAGACCTTTTTCACACTTCGGGTTTTGGAATATGGAAATATACGATTGCAGGGTGGATATTTGTCAAAATACGACAGAGTCAGCTACATTCAATGCGTTCATCGACGAGCATGCGTGGACACTCCACCAATGGAGTTTTGCTGTCATCTTGTGACCATTTTTTGATACTGCATCCAAACAAAGTGTAACAGACAGCTCATTTCAAAACGTATCAACTCAAAATGTACTATAATATAATATACAACTATATTAGCCATATGGCTTTGATTTTATGCCTTTTTTAGGGTGACTCTAAAGGATATATTTTATAAAAGGAAACAAAAATTGAGTGCAGTGTATTTTTATTGAAATAATCTTTTAACTGCTATAACTTTTTAACTGCTTTCAGTTCCACAATAAACTCCCAAATATCTTCTTTAAAAAGAGTCCAAGTTTAGGTCTGTACTCCCAAGCATTCATGAATTATAACCATTTAAATGTAAGTATTTCATTTTTTTTGGCCTATGCTCAAAAAGGGGAGTGACAATTAATTAGCAGGTTAACTGTTTCACAAAACAGCTTAAATCGAGAATATGTAAAACAAATTCTTGATGTTGTTCTGCTGGTGTCTCGGACCAGACTCCTGTATGTCTCTTTCTATACTGTGAGCAGGTGCAGAATCTGGAGCAGCGCAGGCATCAGGAAACCCTCTGGAGTTTCTCAGGACCCAGCCGCAGTTCCAGCAAATGCGACAGATCATCCAGCAGAACCCGGCGCTCCTGCCCGCACTGCTGCAGCAACTGGGCAGAGACAACCCTCAACTGCTGCAGGTGGGTGGAGCTTAATGGCAACATAAAACGGCAACCCATTTTACTTCTGTAATGTCACATATTTCCAATTGAATATGTTCAACAAGAAAGAAAATGTAGGTTGGTACTTAACTTTATTCGTAAGGAATTGATTGGTTGGTGAAAAGTGGGCATTATATACCAGGTAGTTTAAGATTAAGATTCAGCTTTATTGTCATTGTGCAGAGTAAAGGTACAGAGCCAATGAAATGCAGTTGTTTTCGTCAGCCATGAAACAGCGCCCCTGTAGGGGGTGGGGTCAAGGGCCTTGCTCAAGGGCCCAACAGTTGTATCTTGGCAGTTCTGGGGCTTGAACCCCTGACCTTTTGATCAGTAACCCAGAGCCTTATCCGCTGAGCCACCACTGCCACTAAAATTTGTCTTCCTTTGCAATAACGTGTACTGACAATTTGTGCACAAGTAGACCAAGATCATTTCTTAGAAGCACAGTAAATAGGGTTTATTTTGATTTCAAAGTCCGCTTAAACATATCTTGAACAGGACCTGTTCCGTTCAGACATGTATTGCGTGGATAAATGTGAATTTGTGCTTCTTCGCAGCAAATTACGCGACACCAAGAACGGTTTGTGCAGATGTTAAACGAGCCACGTGGAGGCGAGGCTGGCGACGGAGCTGCGGAGGTCCAAGCCACACCACAGACGAACTACATCCAGGTCACGCCACAGGAGAAGGAAGCAATTGAGAGGGTATGCTAACATGGCTAACATTTGCATCAGACTTTTGCTTGAAGACTCCATTGAATCAAAAGGAAATTAGCTTTGAAAATCAAACTTTTGTAGTGCTTGACTTGTTTACTTTGAGGTCATTTATATTCTAAGTGTACTAAACTTTGACAAAATAATTGTCAGTGCTTGTCTTCCAGTAAAACGGTCCAGAAATATTGATGACTCAAGGGCGTACACAATTATTTGTCCAATCAAATGCTCTCTTGAGTGAGAATGTCCCTCCCTTTAACACTGTCATTGGTCAATACTTCAACATAGGATAGAAAACGGCATCATTTCATGGAGTCTTTAACATTATGGTAACTTTGTTGTAACTGTGTTGGGTCGTCTCATGTCTGCCTTTAAATCATTTTGTTTTCCAGTTAAAAGCCCTGGGATTTCCTGAGGGACTCGTCATCCAAGCGTATTTTGCCTGCGAGAAAAACGAAAACCTTGCTGCGAACTTCCTACTTCAGCAGAACTTTGACGATGAGTGAATGTTAACGTGGGACTCGATGATGCTTGGAGGCAACGGAGAGGATGCAAGCATGTTGCGTGTTTGTGCGTGAATGTGTGTTAAAAAATGTTGAAAGTTGACTGGTCTTCCATGGTGATTATCATGGAGTTAAAAACGAAGCCATGATGTGAAGTTTAAATCGGAGCACAGCTTCTTTTTTCTTTTTTTGATGATAGATATAGATGATCCTTGAAAATGAGGTGTCTGTTGTCTGTCTGGTTTCTGCTGCTATCACTGCTGTGTGCATTGAGCGAGTTTTCATTTATCACCGATAAAACCCTGACAAAAACTAAACTCAAGGTTATCTATCATTTCTCACCCTTTACTCGGAATCATAATTTTTTTTCAAAAGAAATGTGACAGTTCACGATTATGAGAAAGCACCGCAGATTTTGGCAGAATTCAAACGCCGTTATCACAGATTCTTTTATTAAATATTTTTGGCCAATCTGATAACACTGACAGCTACTAATACGAGTGTAGTACTCTCAACTCAATTAAAAACATTTCACTACATTCAATATGTCATCTTAGGTCATGTCTAATTTTCACAACCTATGTTTTCTGAGTTTTTAATTAACCCTGATAGCACACGTACATCATCCAGATGATTTGATGTGTACGTTTACATCTGGAAGACGTATATTTGAGGTTGTTTGCTCATCTGCAATACGTCTATAAGACATTTACTCTCAGATACCAATAAGATGTTCAGCAGATGTCTTTGAGATGTTTATGATTTAGAAAAAGACAGATCTTTTTAAGATGTTCAGCAGATGTCTTTGAGACGTTTATGATTTAGAAAAAGAAAGATCTTTTTAAGATGTTCAGCAGATGTCTTTGAGATGTTTATGATTTAGAAAAAGACAGATCTTTTTAAGATGTTCAGCAGATGTCTTTGAGATGTTTATGATTTAGAAAAAGACAGATCTTTTTAAGATGTTCAGCAGATGTCTTTGAGACGTTTATGATTTAGAAAAAGATCTTTTTAAGATGTTCAGCAGATGTCTTTGAGACGTTTATGATTTAGAATGTTTGTAAATCTGATCTTTTTAAGATGTTCAGCAGATGTCTTTGAGACGTTTATGATTTAGAAAAATATCTTTTTAAGATGTTCAGCAGATGTCTTTGAGACGTTTATGATTTAGAAAAAGATCTTTTTAAGATGTTCAGCAGATGTCTTTGAGACGTTTATGATTTAGAATGTTTGTAAATCTGATCTTTTTAAGATGTTCTGCAGATGTCTTTGAGACGTTTATGATTTAGAAAAATATATTTTTAAGATGTTCAGCAGATGTCTTTGAGACGTTTATGATTTAGAAAAAGAAAGATCTTTTTAAGATGTTCAGCAGATGTCTTTGAGACGTTTATGATTTAGAAAACGAAAGATCTTTTTAAGATGTTCAGCAGATGTCTTTGAGACGTTTATGATTTAGAATGTTTGTAAATCTGATCTTTGTAAGATGTTCAGCAGAAGTTAATCAGATTGTGATGCTTTCCAGATGAAAAGATCTAAAACAGACATCTCGGAGATGTTAGTGTGCTATCTGGGAAGTGGGAACTGGAAACTGTTTGGAAAGATGTATTTTCAATGTTTTGCTAACTTAACAATTAACACAACAGGTACAAATCCCATCGAACAGACTGGATGTCTATCATTCATCAGCTTTATTTTGTTAGTGTCTAATGAAAAATGGTCCATATGCCATGCATTTTCCATTTTCTTTCCATTTGGAGCCATTTCGGTTGAAAAATTATTTTGCAGTGTATACTGCTGAACTAGCAGATTTTGCTTTGTAAGCCACCTGCCATTCTCAAATTAATAATGTTAGAAATGAACCAAATGTTTTGCACTGCATGGGTATGTTGGTAATCTTAAACAAACCCACTTAAAAAAAAGGAAAATTAAAAGCTTGTAGATTACATCAACCTATGGAAACTTTAGACTTAGATTTTGGTAATGTTAGTTTTGTAACAATCCAGTTGACTACTTAGTCATTGAAAATGTTCTTTTAAATCTATTTTTAAGTTCTCACATAGACAACATAGTGAGTGAAAACCAGTTCAGTATACAGTAGTATCTGACCCGGATAGCACACATACATCACCCAGACATCTATTTGATGTGTGTTTACATCTGGAAGACGTATTGTTTAGGTTGTTTGCTCATCTGCAATACGTCTATTAGATGTTTACTCTCGGATGTCAATAAGACGTTCAGCAGAGACATTTACTAATTTGAACATTTGTAAATCTGATCTTTTTAAGATGTTTAGCAGATGTTTATTGTGTGTATAGATGTTAATGTGATGCTCTCCAGATGAAAAGATCTTAAACAGACATCTCGGAGATATACATGTGCTATCAGGGGAATGAATAGTGATTTTGAATGGAGCCCGAAATGCTGCAGCAATCGTAGGTGTTTTATTTAGTGAGGCAACACAATGTGATTTAGTGTGTCAGTATGTCTATAAAACCTCATTATATATGCATTCACTTATGTGATTTAAATATTTAACATATTCAAGTGAAGGAGAAGAATAGTGTTGTCTTGGTTAACACTTAAGGCAGTGCCAAACTTCAAACAAAATGAGAATCAGGAGATGGACAAAATGAATGGTTTAGCTAGTTGCAAACATCACATTGGAAGGTAATTTCTTGAAGGTAATACAAAGTGTTCTGGCTACAGGCAAGACACAACGTCCTGTTTACACTACCAGATGCAGTTAAAATTTTGCTTTTCAATTCAGTGATTTGTATATTTTTTGCATCTGTGTAGAATTTGATGTGTGAAGAAATAAATTCAAAATAGGAGGTTTTGATCTTAAATGCATCAGCAGAAAAGAGCTGATTGGTTTATGAATGTATTGTTTCAGTGGTGTGTGAAATAAATTGCTTTTACAAAGCTTCATTGAAGTCTCCACCTGGAAGCTCCTTCAGCAATTGCTTGTTTCCCAAAGTACATCAGAAATACTGTTGTCGGATCCATAATTGTACTGTCAGGATTGTTCTAAAACACAGTAAACCCTTACAAAAGGTACAGTATATGTATTGGAAGATTGCAGATTTAAAGACTACTATAGTACAATATGTAAGGGGGGAAAACATGGTAATACCAGTTCAGGACACTGAAAAGTTAAGCACATGGGTGCAGTAATAGTGTCATTGCACTGTAAATATCTCATACTCAACCCAGATAGCACACATACATCTCTGAGATGTCTGTTTTAGATCTTTGTGGAAAGCAACAAATTATAAATAACATCTTAAAAAGATCACATTTACAAACATTCTTAATCATAACATTTACATTTATGCATTTGGCAGACGCTTTTATCCAAAGCGACTTACAGTGCACTTATTACAGGGACAATCCCCCCCGGAGCAACCTGGAGTTAAGTGTCTTGCTCAAGTACACAATGGTGGTGGCGGCTGTCAGGATCGAACCAGCAACCTTCTGATTACCAGTTATGTGCTTAGACCACTGCACCACCACCACTCCTCATAAATGTCTCAAAGACATCTGCTAAACGTCTTATTGACATCCGAAAGGAAACGTCCAATAGAAGTATTGAAGATGAGCTAACAACCTAAATAATACATCTATACGTCTTCCAGATGTAAACACACACGCGTCGAATAGACGTCTAGGTGATGTACGTGTGCTATCAGGTTAGTATAGTGGTAAGAAGCGGGCGAGACCGGGCTACAATTACCCCACGGGAAGGTGACACTTGTTTTTGGCAAGACATTTCGCTGCCATTGTAAATGTGACAATCCTTTGACAATAAAGATATCAGACGACAGTAACAAAACCATGTCCTGCAATATTATGTCATCCCAACATTGTAAGGATGTTTGAATGATTTATCTATATTTTAGAGACAACTGTTACTATAAAATTGACTAATCTTACAATAGGGTAACCAGAGCACAATAAAAGGACTAATGTTGTTTTGATCAATTATCTGATTAATAATGGCCACTCCATACATTGGGTGATTAACAAGATCCTAACAGCATCTATCTATCTATCTATCTATCTATCTATGTATGCAAATTAATAACCAGTTTCCATCATAGTATTTCTCATCTTGAGTCTACATGTGGGTTACTTATAGATGTTTAGTTGTCCAACATCTTCCCCTTCTGGTTTGTTGACAGTACTGCATGTATTACACATAACTAGTACTGTATAGTAAGTGCAGAAAGACACAACTTTCACTACTATTTAACTATTACTTAAGCTTTGCAGTATAAGATGAACTTAACCAACCAACAACTTAACCGTCACAGAAAGATATCACCCTGATATTTAGAAAAGTCAGAGTGCTTTTGATCATAAACCGGCTCTCTCCAGCACATAACCCTAGATATATTTAGCCCTTGTTTTTCATTGCAAACTGACACCATTCCCATGGAGAGTAGGTGATAGGCTCGGCAAGGATATAAATGTCACATGAAGCACTTCAACAGAGAACTTAGTAGTGGGAGGATGGGTGCACAGTCATGGCTTGTGCAAAGCAAGATGTAGGTAACTATGACCCAAGCCCAGGAACTGAGATTAAAGCACTTGTTGAGGAGAAGATAGTACAAGATGTTGTAAGTGAAGATGATGTAGTTCCTGATGTAGTGCTACAGGTAAAAGGAGAGTCGTTCTTTGTGAATCGCCAACGCTTGGCCAAGCATAGTCCTTATTTCCGAGCCTTGTTCTTTGGCAGTGGTCGGGAGAGCACCAAGAAGCTCATTGAGATAAAGGGTGTTGGACTGCAGCCGTTTCACACCCTAATGGAGTTTACGAAGAACTTCAAGCTGTCCCTGGACACCAAGAATGTCCTTGATATTCTGGAAGCTGCAGACTTCCTACAGTTAGACAGAGCTCGGCTACTCTGTTGTAAGTTTCTCGAAAGGCAACTGCATCTTAGCAATTGCCTGGGCATGATGGCCTACGCTTGGCAACTTGGCTGTCTGGAACTGTACGCCGCGGCACGGGATGTCGTCTTGACCCATCTACCCGCCATAGCCTCTGACCAGGACTTCATGTTCCTTTCGAAGGAGAGCATCGCTGACCTCCTTGCAAGCGACAACTTGAGCATTCCACGTGAAGATCTGGCCCTCGATGTGGCCCTTCGCTGGGCAACATTTGACCCAAGTCGGGAAGAAGACTTCATGGAACTGGTCGGTCTGGTTAGGCCTGAGTGCTTAAGTCTTCCTTACATTACTGATCTTCTAACCAAGATAAACAGTTCAGACCCACGTGCTAAGCTCATTTGTAGACTCAATGCTAGCTTGCCAAGCAGCTGGACCATGGGCAGGTCCGTTCCAAGAACTCGGTCAAGGGAAACTTTCTTTGTTCTCGGTGGGCCACATGAGCAAGATACGCAGTTGCTGTATCAGTTTCACCCCTGTAGTGGAAGGTGGCAGTCCCATCCACCCCTGCAGAAGAAATGTCTCACGCAGTACTCGATGGCTGCAGTAGGTAAGAATATCTAATGCATGCCCCTTCCAAAATGAACCTTTTATATTATCTGTGTACCTTAAGGCTAGGGTATACTATATGTTCTTGCACAGTCAAGCGCTCAGCCTTATACTTCTTTGACCATGAGTCTGTACGTATGCGTTTGATACATGCACACTACGAATACTTTGTAGCACTCTTTGGGCAGCTGTGGCTCAGTTGGTAGAGCGGGTTGGCCACTAATCGCAGGTTTGGTGGTTCAAATCCCGGCCCACACGACTCCACATGCCGAAGTGTCCTTGGGCAAGACACCACAGCCGCCCCAAGTTGCTCCCAATGGCAGGCTAGCACCTTACATAGCAGCTCTGCTGCCTTTGGTGGATGAATGTGTGTGAATGGGTGATTGAGACGCAGTGTAAAGCACTTTGAATACCGTTAAGGCTTAAAAAGGCGCTATATAAGTGCAGACTATTTACCATTTATAATAGTCAATGGCAGGCACATTTGCAGATTAAGCACACAGTAAATCGAGAGTTTACTTTTTCCTTTAAGGCTAGGTTTTTCTGTGTGCCGTTACATCTCATGCACAGTCAAGCGCTTAGACTTTCAATGTCAACTCATTTGACCGTGACCCCCTACAACTTACACTTGCATGGTTGTTTGGACCTTAGCTATGGGAGATGCCATATTTAATTTGAAGTAAATGAAAACAGGGCTGTGTGGGATAGAAGCACAGCCAGTTCAATGGGTTGTATTGTGGTATACCTTGGTGTCGTTCATTCAGAAAATCTTTTCTCCAGTGGACAAAAAAGTGGGAAACATGTGATGCTATCCCACACAGACTTGTTTTAATTTTCGTAAAATGAAATATACCTTCCACCCCATAAAAGGTCAATTGACCCACACAATCTATCCCCAATATCCTATATTTTTCTCTAAGGTGACAACATAGTAGTGACTGGAGGTTACTTCCGGCACGTGTTGTGGTATAATGTGGACTGGGTGAGCATTTATCAATACAGTAACCAGCGGTGGGTGGACGGCCCAGCGATGCAGAAGTCCAGGCACAGCCACTGCTCAGCAGCACTGGAGCTCCAGTTGTTTGTGTTTGGTGGTAGTATGGATGAAGGACCTGTGGCAGATGTGGAAAGGCTGGTCTTGGGAGTAGAGGAATGGGACAGTGTCAGTCCCATGGTTCGGGCTGTTGAAAGGGCGGCCATAGTCACTTTGGGAACCTGTATCTACATCGCCTGTGGTTTGGATGAAAATGGGGACGTTTACAACGGGATTCAAAGATACAGGCCAGAGGTTGATCAATGGGACGTGGTATCCTATTCTCCATTCCCACGGTGAGTAAATACAGAACAGTGGTTGTCATTCGAAATTTTCTTGTTGAATATCCTGTTTCACATGGAAATGCATCACATTACTGAAGTAAAATGTGTCGTGCACCTCTTATTTTTCAGTTATGATCTTCTTGCAACAACGCTCAATGGCGCCCTCTATCTGCTGGGAGGTCAGACTCTCCGTTTAGACATTGATACTGATGAGTGGACCGTTCTTCAAGAGGAAAATTTGGACAATAAATTCTTCACAGGCTGTGCCACAGTGAACGGACAGATTTACATACTGAGCGAGAGGAAGATAAATAAAACGTACCCTAACATGATTCTACTGGACCCTTACATTGACACGTGCTTACAAATCGATGGTTCAATACCCTGTCCAGTCCCTATAAGAGGGTGTGTCACCATGCCAGTGCATCCTTTCTGAAACCATAACGAGAACACTTACAAGGTCAATCAATATTTATTTGTGCTTTGTATTAATATTTAATTACGTCTCTTCGCCTTAAGCTCAATCGATTGCATTTGTAGCGTAATGTTGATTCCCACAAAATACATTTTCACACAGAAGCACTGCCTCACTGCAACCCAGATTGTTACCCTTGTATTTAGTAAAGAAAAGTATTTAAAATATTTGTTTTACTTTTTATTAAACATTATGCCCTAAAACTGTAGATTGAGCTTATCTCGTATTGAACCAGGAATGTTTCTTTAAATTAATAGTTTAAAAAAATTACTTCTGTCATCATTTACTCACCCTCATGATTTCTTTTACTTTTTTCTGTGTAAAAACACACACACTCACTCACACACACACACACTCACACTCACACTCACTCACACACACACACTCACACATACACACTCACACTCACACTCACTCACACACACACACACACTCACACTCACACACACACACACACTCACACTCACTCACACACGCACACTCACACACGCACCCTCACACACACACACTCACACACACACACACACACACACACACACACACCCTCACACTCACACATGCACCCTCACACTCACACACTCACTCACACACACTCACACACACACACTCACACTCACACATACACACTCACACTCACTCACACACACACTCACACTCACTCACACACACACTCACACTCACACACACACTCACACATACACACTCACACTCACTCACACACACACTCACACTCACTCACACACGCACACTCACACACTCACACTCACACACGCACCCTCACACACACACACTCACACACGCACCCTCACACTCACACACACACACACACACGCACCCTCACACTCACACACTCACACATGCACCCTCACACTCACTCACACTCACACACGCACCCTCACACTCACACACACACACTCACACATACACCCTCACACTCACACACACACACACACACGCACCCTCACACTCACACACTCACACATGCACCCTCACACTCACACACTCACTCACACACACTCACACTCACACACACACACTCACACTCACTCACTCACACACACACTCACACATACACCCTCACACACACACACTCACACACGCACCCTCACACTCACACACTCACACACGCACACTCTCACACACACTCACACACGCACACTCTCACACACACACACGCACAATCACACACGCACAATCACACACACACACACACACACACACACACACACACACACACACACACACACACGTTGGTCTACCTATCATTATGAGGACTTTCCATAGACGTAATGACTTTTATACTGTACAAACTATAGATTCTATCCTCTAAACCTAACACAACCCCTAAACCTAACCCTCACAGTAAACATTCTGCATTTTTACATTTTCAATAAAACAGTATGATTAGTATGATTTTTAAGCGATTTGAATTATGGGGACACTAGAAATGTCCTCATAAATCACATTTATAGCATAATACCCTTGTAATTACTAATTTGTAACTTACAAAATTGTCCTCGTAAATCACAAAAACACGCACACACACACACACACACACACTCACTCACACACACACTCTCTCACTCACTCACACACACTCACTCATACACACTCACTCACTCACTCACTCACTCACTCACACACACACACACTCACACACACACTCACTCACACACACACAAACAAACAACCGCCATTCGCCACTAAGTGGCGGTGACGTCACCACGACGCTTGTGCCAGGCTATGTGCACGTTAAGGCCACGTGAAGTGTCGAACGCCCGCTGGCAGGAGGTCACGGGACAGATCCAACCGGTGACATGGGTCGAATGACTGAGATGACTGGTTGATGCACCACCTGTGCCCCCTACTGTGCCAACTTGCTGTGCTTTAGCCACCCTGCGCTCTGCTCGTTGTTGTGAGCGTCGCTCCTCTGCCCTCCGTTGTTGTTGGAGGGCGACTGCCTCCAACTGGCCAGCAGCATCCTTCACAAGCCTCCTCCAAAGAGGCCGATCATGACACTGCTGGTACCAGTCGTCGGCAAGTCCACTCAGCTCCAGATCCTCCTGTACCACATCACTCCATCTCTTCTCCAGCCCGTGCCGCGCCCGCTTAGCCCCCTCTATCCGGCCAAACAATAACTGTTTAGGCATGCGGTGGCCGGGCATGCGGGCTACATGACCCAGCCAACGCAACCTTGCCTGCCGGAGGAGCTCACCGATGGGACTTTGTCCACATCTTTCAAAGACTTGTGAGCTCCTCACACAATCCAGCCTGGTTAAACCCAGGATGGATCTTAGGCAGGCCAGCCTAAATGTTTCTAGCCGGCGATGATGTTCCATTAGGGGGGTCCACGTTTCGCAAGCATAGAGAAGGGAGGGAACGACCGTGGCTGAGAATACTTGAAGCTTTGTGCGGAGCGACAAACCGGGTAGCTTCCACACAGCATTACGCAGCCGATGAAAAGATAATGCCGCTCGACTGATTCGGAGTGAGACCTCTGCTGTCAAACCGGAGCTGGTCATAAGCACACTTCCAGCGGGTCTGGGACTCCGAAAGCACGAAGAACAACCCAGAGCCCAGGCCTACTGATGGTATCATAGGCCTTGACCAGGTCAATAAAGCAGAGATGTAGGTCTTGCTGGAATTCCCTACACCTCTGCTGTAGCAGACGGACAGAGAAAATGGCATCTGTGCAAGACCGCCCCTTCCTGAAACTACACTGGGGCTCCGCAAGTCTCTCCTCAGCGTGCCTGGCAAGGCGATGTTGAATAATACTTGCCAGGACCTTTCCTGGCACACTGAGGAGTGAGATGCCCCTATAGTTATTACAATCTGAGCGGTCCCCCTTTTTAAAGAGAGGGACCACCAGGGCATCCTTCCAATCCTGCGGAACCCGCCCAGTGGTCCAGACTGTTGTTATGATGTCATGTAGGGCAGTCTGTGCACAAACACCACCCTCCCTCAGCATTTCACTGGGGAGATCATCTCTGCCCGGTGCCTTTCCTGGCCTCAGGCTCTGGATCGCCTTCAGTACTTCCTCTAAAGATGGTACCTCAGCCAGCCACCCACAAGGAGTGACTTCTTCCTTCAATATTTGTGGCACCACGAGCCCCAGCAGGGTCATCCCCACTTTGTCCCACAATTTTTTCGAGGCTCAGGGACTTCCCCCCAGGACCTCACAGAAATGCTCAGCAAATCTGTAAACCTGTTTCTGGGGGTCGGAGATTGGATCACCATTCTTTCCCCTAATGATGGTAATAGGTGTGGCGCTGCAAGTAACTTTTTTGATAGAATTAAAGAGCGATTTGTGATCGTGGGCCACTGAGGCAGACTCCATCTGCTCAGCAACCCGCGACCACCAACCATCCTTGCAGCGCCTAATGGCTCTCCTAACCTCCGAGCGAAGGCTGCGGTAATCCTCCTCATTCTCTGACGTGGGATGCTATAGACGATGAGAGTGGGCCTGTCGCTTTTTCTCAGCCAGCCTGAACACCTCCTCTGTCAGCCAGGGTTTCTGAGGAGGTCTGGACCGTGTGCCCAAAACTGCCATTGCAGTTACATGAGCCACAGCCCTAAACCTCGCCCATTTCCCCTCGACATCCAGAGGGGTGGGGGACGATGCCAACTCCAGCTGCAAGCGATGCTGAAATTCTCGCTTGCAACTTTCATCAGCTAGCCTAGACCAGGCCACTATGGGTTTGAAAGGGGCCCTGGGTTTACACCCACCACCGGAGTGGAAGAATGGCAGGCGCATCTTACAGATGACAAGTCGATGGTCAGTGGGCAGATCAGCTCCACGGTAGGTCCTGGTGTTAAGGACATGGGCCCGCATCCGCTGTTCCGTCACTATGTAGTCCAGCAGATGTTCTTGCTTGGACCCAGCATGCATCCATGATGTTGTGTGGATGCGCCGATGACGGAACAGTGTGTTGGTAATTACAAGCCCATGGGCTGCACAAAAATCTAGCAGCCTCCTGCCGTTGTTATTGAGCTGATCAGGCCCATGTCTTCCAATCACTCCTGACCAGGTGCTAGCATCATGACCAACTCGGGCATTGAAATCACCCAACATGATGATTCTATCCCGAGGGGCCACTTTAGCCAACACCTGTGACAGGAGGTCATAGAAGGCATCTGACTCATCGGTCTTTCCCGCATCCCTCCACGGATGTTCATCTTCGGTGGGGGCATAAATAACCACGACCACCACTCCTCGCCTCTGGTTGATGGGAAGGCGAACCCAAAGTAACCTGGGGCTCACAGCTTCCCACACCTCGCCGCCACGCTCCCACGCTGCCTTCATTCTCTTGTTCAGAAGAAGAGCCACTCCCTGTTGTTTGGCAGTCGCCTGCCCCGAGTAGAGGACAGTCCACCCCTCATAGTGGCAAGAGCCAGAGCCGGTCCACCGGACCTCCTGAACACCACAGAGATCCAGGCGGTACCGGTCCAGCTCCCGACAGAGGAGTGGCAGCCTCTCCTCCGCTGTGAGTGTTCGAACATTCCACGTGGCCATCCGTAGTGGCTTTTTGTTGTTTCTGGAGGAGCCCCGAGGGTGAGGATTCAGTCTCCTGGCTCTGCCTGATGGAGTTTGGCCAGGAGACGTCATAGACGCCTGTCCCCCCAGGGCCTCCGGCACTAGCTTAATTATATCTCGTGGTTTAGTGGTAATGAGATTGAGGGTAGAGGGGTTACCAGCCCCTCGCACCCGTCCAGAGCCCCCATTTGGCCGCTGTAAAGCACCATGACAGAAAGGGGAAGGAACAGTCTTTATTGGCCCTCCCCTCATGGCGCTACCTACAACGTTGCCCGTCCGGCACCACATGGAGGTAGGGGGTTGTTTAGCCAGACACTCACACACACACTCACACTCACTCACATTCACACACACACACACACACTCACACACGCACACTCACACACGCACACTCTCACACACACTCACACACGCACACTCTCACACACACACGCACAATCACACACGCACACTCACACATGCACACACCACACTCACACTCACACACTCACAATCACACACGCACACACGCACCCTCACACTCACACACACACACTCACACACACACACACACACTCACTCACACACACACACTCACACTCACACTCACACACGCACCCTCACACTCACACACACACACGCACACTCACACACACACACTCACACACACACACACACACTCACACACACACACGCACCCTCACACTCACACACACACACGCACACTCACACACACACACTCACACACACACACACACACTCACTCACACACACACACTCACACTCACACACGCACACTCACACACACACACACACACTCACACTCACACACGCACCCTCACACTCACACACACACACGCACACTCACACACACACACTCACACACACACACACACACTCACTCACACACACACACTCACACTCACACACGCACCCTCACACTCACACACACACACGCACCCTCACACTCACACACACACACGCACACTCACACACGCACCCTCACACTCACACACACACACTCACACACGCACCCTCACACTCACACACACTCACACACGCACACTCACACACACACACACACACACACGCACACTCACAATCACACACGCACACTCACACAGGCAGACACGCACCCTCACACACTCACACACACACACACACACACTCACACACTCACATACACACTCACACATACACACATACACACACACTCACATACATACTCACACACACACACACACACACACACACACTCACATACACAAAACAGGAACAATGAGGCTAGTATGCTTTACACTTTTATTGGTTTTTAAGTGGTCACAGCAAGAAAAAGGCAGAATTTGATCAAGAAATTTGTGCAACGTGAGCAATAAAGAATGTTCTTATAACACATTAACAACATATCCCTCTTCTTTCATTGTTACAAGTGAATATACTGAACCTGTCTAATGCTGCATATGAAATAACACAGAAACACTGGAACATATTCATGTGCAGGACAAACTCTGTGCAAATGATCCATTTAGACTAGCGGAAATAACTTTCCAGCCCAATCTTTAGCTCTTAAAATCGAGGCACATGCTTCAAACTCTCTCAGTAAGACGGCACACCACAAATACAAAGAGAGCCATTAAAATTCAAAAACAAACTCCAGAAGTTTCTTGCAGTCTCACAAAGACGAGAGGACTCTCCACCACTAGAAGTCACTGCAAGTCTTTTCTAACAGTCAACAGCGAAGCTCCCATTTACAAAAAGAAGAGTATGAGTAATGAAATCTCTGCCCCGCTGTTTTTGCTTATGGGGATTTTCCTCCCCTGACTTCTCGTGAGGTGTCTTTTGGAGTTTTAACTCAACAGCTTCTTTTATGGGCTGTTTGGCCTCGTGCTGCTGGAACACAATATGGAAAATGAGAATGTGAGCTGGAAGTGTTTTAATAGGCACACCATCCTGGTAGCACATATCCTAAAGCAGCCCACATTATTATACGATTGGTAAGATCTGACTAAGGCTTTCATATTGCCGAGCTTTGATTGCAAATAAGTCTGCACGACTTTACATTTGTTAAACGTTCCGTCAATACATGCATTATTGTATTCGTCCAGGTCAACCAGACAATGATTGAACATGAAGCTTGCTTTAACTCGACACAGTGCCGCGGTTTGGGCAACTCTAACACGAGTCATGCCTTTAAACACAGCACTGAAAACAGAGCAAGAGGTGTCGGGACAGTCACAGACGTCTATGTAGCGCATGTTTACATGGGCCAACACATTAAAAAAAGCACAATATCAATCGCAGCATCGATATTCCCGGTGGTTTATGTCATCAAGCAACCAGAAAGCACTCCCGTTGTCACACTTCACAATGGATGCCATATGAAATATGGAGTGGAGTGGTGGTGGTGTTGTGGTCTAAGCACATAACTGGTAATCTGGTAATCAGAAGGACGCTGGTTCGAGCCCCACAGCCACCACCATTGTGTCCTTGATTAAGACACTTAACTCCAGGTTGCTCTGGGGGGATTGTCCCTGTAATAAGTGCACTGTAAGTCGCTTTGGATAAAAGCGTCTGCCAAATGCATAAATGTAAATGTAAATATAGTAACCTGAGGTATTTTCATTGAATTATGGGATGTCACGCATTAGTCGATTCTCAAAAATCCTTATGTATTTTACAACAATAAACAGATCACATACCACAGCTGTCATCTGGCACCAGAAGAGATTTCATCCTTACTGATAGTGGCACCTGGTGGCCGAGGATGGTACTGCATGCTAATTGTTAGCTAGCAAGCAACAAAAAAAAAAAATATTAATAAAAACGTTTTTTTGGATTATTTTTTTTTTTTTTTTTGATTTTTGATTTTATTTTATAATTTAAAAACAAAATATTTTTTTTTGGAGAGAAAATATTTTTTTTTAAATGTATTTATTTATTTTTCTTTTTTTTTTTTTGGAGAGAAACAAATTGAGAGAATTTTTTCTTTCTTTTTGAGAAAATATTTTTTTTATATAATATAGGCTCAGAAAGGCACCTATACAATTATAATTTTGTTTTTCAAAAATATTTTTTTATTTAATTTTTTATTTTTTTCCCCTTTTCTCCCCAATTTGGAACGGCCAATACCCAATGCGGTCCTCATGGTGGCGTAGTGACTTCAATCTGGGTGGTGGAGGACGAATCTCAGTTGCCTCCGCGTCTGAGTACGTCAATCCGCGCATCTTATCACGTGGCTTGTTGAGCGTGTTACCATGGAGACCTAGTGCGTGTGGAGGCATCACGCTATTCTCCGCGACATCCACGCACAGCTCACCACACACCCACCGAGAGCGAGAACCACATTATAGCGACCACAAGGAGGTTACCCCATGTGACTCTACCCTCCCAAGCAACCGGGCCAATTTGGTTGCTTAGGAGACCAGGCTGGAGTCACTCAGCACGCCCTGGATTCAAACTCGCGACTCCAGGGTTTGTAGTTAGCGTCTATACTCGCTCAGCTACTCTGGCCCCCTTTTAGTGAATATTTTTTTCACAATGCAGTTCAGGACTTCCGTAATAAACTCTCGATAAATGTATAGATAAAAATAGTTACATTACAATTAATAAGAAATTGATTGTTTTACCTGGATCTGTGTTTGTGCCACGGGCTGCTAAGCTTAGTTAG